>NC_138758.1:52656182-52671182 GCF_965113315.1 Podarcis vaucheri
ATAAATATTATTATTATTATTATTATTAATATTCTTACTATTATTATTATTAATCATCATCGGCCACGGCTTGAAGCTGATCAGGGACAAGACCAAAGTGGTCAAGAAGAAGCCCAGGGGGCTGCCGAAAAGCCCCTCAATTCATTAATTACTTCATTAATCAATTAATTAATTAACGAAGAATATTACTATTATGATTAATTGTCGTCATCGGCCGCAGCTAATATCCCCAGGCGGGAGGAGATCGAGGGAGAAGAGGAAGGCGGTCGAGAAGAGGCCCAGGGGGGCCACCGAAAAGACTGTCAATTAATTACTTAATTAGTCAATTAATAAATTATTATTATTATTATTATTATTATTATTATTATTATTATGAATCATCATCATCGACCACAGCTTGAAGCTGATCAGGCACAAGAGCAAAGTGGTCAAGAGGAAGCCCAGGGGGGCTGCCGAAAAGCCCGTCAATTAATTCATTAATTAGTCCATTAATAAATATTCTTCTTCTTCTTCTTCTTCTTCTTCTTCTTCTTCTTCTTCTTCTTCTTCTTCTTCACATTCTTCTTCTTATTATTATTATTAATCATCATCGCCCACAGCTTGAAGCTGATCGGGGACAAGAGCAAAGAGCAAAGTGGTCAAGTGGTTTTGGGGGCGCCCAAAAGCCCGTCAATTAATTAATTAATTAGTCAATTAATAAATATTCTTCTTCTTCTTCTTCTTCTTCTTCTTCTTCTTCTTCTTCTTCTTCTTAATATTCTTCTTCTTCTTATTCATCATCATCGACCACGGCTTAAAGCTGAACGGGGACGAGACCGAGGTGGTCGAGAAGAGCCTCCAAAAAGCCCATCAATTAATTAATTAAGCCCTTGATAAATATTATTTATTCATTCATTAATCTTCTTATTATTCTTACTATTATTAATCTTCATCGTCAAGCAGAGTTACATCTCGGACTGAAGTTGATCGGGGACAAAACGAGAGTGGTCAGGAAGCCTCCAAGAAGTCCATTAATTAATGAATTAATTAACATTATTATTATTTTATTATTATTATTATTATTATTATTATTATTATTATTATTATTATTATTCATCGACCACAGCTATCATGATTCTTCCTCGACCACAAGACCAAGGGGGTCGAGAAGAGGCCGAGGGGAGCCTCCAAGACGTCCATTAATTAATGAATTAATTAACATTATTAATTATTAATTATTATTATTATTAATTATTATTATTAATCGACCACAGCTATTATGATTCTTCCTCGACCCCAAGACCAAGGGGGTCGAGAAGAAGCCGAGGGGAGCCTCCAAGAAGTCCATTAATTAATGAATTAATTAACATTATTAATCATTTATTATTATTATTATTATTAATTATTATTATTATTATTATTAATCGGCCACAGCTATCATTATTCTTCCTCGACCACAAGACCAAGGGGGTCGAGAAGAAGCCGAGGGGAGCCTCCAAGACGTCCATTAATTAATGAATTAATTAACATTATTAATTATTATTATTATTAATTATTATTAATTATTATTATTAATAATAATAATCGACCACAGCTATTATTCTTCTTCCTCGACCACAAGACCAAGCGGGTCGAGAAGAAGCCGAGGGGAGCCTCCAAGACGTCCATTAATTAATGAATTAATTAACATTATTAATTATTATTATTAATTATTATTATTATTATAATTATTATTAATAATCGACCACACCTATTATGATTCTTCCTCGACCCCAAGACCAAGGGCTCCGAAAAAGTCAATAAATCAATTAATTAAGCAGCGAATGCCCAATATTATGATTAATAATAATAATAATAATAATTCCTTTGGGGGAATCAAGAATCAGGCGTTCGGAAAAAAAGGGGCGAAACTTGTCCCTCGCGGCCCGCCGTACGCCTCTTTGACGCCGCCTCAACCAAGATGGCCGCCGGCGCCGCGCAGGCGCAGAAGAGAGGGCGGACGCAAACAAGATGGCGACCGCGCTTGCGCAGAAAAGAGGCGGCGGTTGCCTAGCGACGAGGCCTACTCGCCGTAGCGAAATAACTACTACTATTACTACTATTACTATTACTAATAATAATAAAAAATACTTTTTTAATTACCTGCGCTTTCTTCCGGCCGTTTATTTCTTTAATTCAGGCGTTCCAGCTTTACGGGAATACAATTCCCGTCACTCCGGGACCAGTGGTGAGGCATGCTGGGAATTGTAGTCCCGCGTTTCCCCTCGCCGGCTCCTGATTGGCTGCGGGTTCTACTTTGTCCCTCCTCGGCCGCCGTCCCTCCATTCCGTCGCTAAGCGAAGAAACATGGCGGCGGCTGCCCGTCATCCTATCATCCCGCCTCCTCTCCCTTCTCCGCCTCCTGATTGGCTGCGGGCTCGAGTTAGTCCCTCCTCGGCCGCCGTCCCTCCATTCCGTTGCTCAGCGAAGAAAAATGGCGGCGGCTGCCCGTCATCCTCTCATCCCGCCTCCTCCCCCTTCTCCGCCTCCTGATTGGCTGCGGGTTGAAGTTTGTCCCTCTTCGGCCGCCGTCCCTCAAGCGAAGAAAAATGGCGGCCGCTGCCCGTCATCCCATCCTCCCGCCTCCTCTCCCTTCTCCGCCTCCTGATTGGCTGCGACCTCAACTTTGTCCCTCCTCGGCCGCCGTCCCTCCATCCCGTTGCTAAGCGAAGAAGCAAACGGTCCAAAATGGCGGCCGTGTCCGTCATCCTCTCCTCCCGCCTCCTCTCCCTTCTCCGCCTCCTGATTGGCTGCGGGCTCGAGTTTGTCCCTCTTCGGCCGCCGTCCCCGGCCGGAAGTCGTCGCCGGCGAGCCGGAAGAAGAAGACGGAAGTCCAAGATGGCGGCGTCGTCGCCGTCGTCGTTCTGAGGCGAAGCTGGTGAGGCGGCGGGCGGGATGTTCTCGGCCCTGAAGAAGCTGGTGGGCTCGGAGGCGGGCCCGGCCCGGGAGAAGCCCATCCCGCCGGGCCTGCAGTCCATGAACCAGGCGCTGCAGCGGCGCTTCGCCAAGGGCGTCCAGTATAACAGTGAGTGGCGGAGGGAGAGGGAGGGAGAAGGGGAAGGGATTGAAGGCCTCAGGAATAATAGTAATAATAATAATAATAATAATAATAATAATAATAATGATGATATGAAGGATAAGAATAAGGGGAATAAAAGGAAGGAATATGAGGAATATGAATAATAATAATAATAATAATAATAATAATAATAATGATGATGATATGAAGGATAAGAATAAGGGGAATAAAAGGAAGGATAAGAATAATGGGAATAAAAGGAAGGAATATGAGGAATATGAATAATAATAATAATAATGATGATGATGATGATGATATGAAGGATAAGAATAAGGGGAATAAAAGGAAGGAATATGAGGAATATGAATAATATGAGTAAAGGCTTCTGAATAGTGGGGATAATATGTATAAGATGAATAATACGAATGAATAGTCATGCTTATTAATATTAATATTATTAATGTGAAGGCTTATTAATAATGTCCATAATGTGAATAAAATGAATGCTTATGAGTAATGGGAAGAATATGAAGGAATAGGAGGAATATGAGTAGAGTGAAAGATTAATGTGAATCTGAGGAATATGAATAATGTGAATGCTTAATAATGATATGAATATGAATGCTTAAGAATAATAGGAATGAATAGTCCTGCTTATTAACATTAATGTTATTAATGTGAAGGCTTATTCATAATGTGAATAAAGTGAAGGCTTCTGAATAATGGGAATAAATTTAATGCTTTAGGAATAATAATAATAATGATATGAAGGATAAGAATAATGTGAATAAAAGGAATGCTTCTGAATAATGGGAAGAATATGAAGGAATATTAGGAATATGAATAATATGAGTAGAGTGAAGGCTTATGAATAATGGGAAGAATATGAAGGAATATTAGGAATATGAGTAAAGTGAAGGCTTCTGAATAGTGGGAATAATATGAAGGAATATGAATAATATGAATGCTTATTAATGATATTAATATGGATGCTTCAGAATAATAGGAATGAATAGTGATGCTTATTAATATTAATATTATTAATGTGAATTCTTATTCATAATGTGAATAAAGTGAAGGCTTAGTGATAATGTGAATAATGTGAAGGAATATTAAGAATATGAATAATATGAGTAGAGTGAAAGCTTCTTAATAATATGAAGGAATATTAAGAATATGAATAATATGAGTAGAGTGCAGGCTTCTGAATAATGGGAATAATATGAAGGAATATGAGGAATATGAGTAGAGTGAAGGCTTCTGAATAATATGAATAATGTGAAGGGATATTAAGAATATGAATAATGTGAATGCTTAATAATGATATTAATATGGATGCCTAAGAAATCATCGAAATCAGATTGATTATATTCTCTGCAGCCAAAGATGGAGAAGCTCTATACAGTCAGCAAAAACAAGACCTGGAGCTGACTGTGGCTCAGATCATCAGCTCCTTATAGCAAAATTCAAGCTTAAACTGAAGAAAGTAGGAAAAACCACTGGACAGGTAAGATACAATCTAAACCAAATCCCTTATGAATACACAGTGGAAGTGAGGAACAGGTTTAAGGATTTAGATTTGCTGGACAGAGTGCCTGAAGAACTATGGGTGGAGGCTCGCAACATTAAACAGGAGGCAGCAACTAAAACCATCCCAATGAAAAAGAAATGCAAGAAAGCAAAGTGGCTGTCCAACAAGGCCTTACAAATAGCGGAGGAGAGAAGGCAAGCAAAATGCGAGGGAGATAGTGAAAGATACAGGAAATTGAATGCAGATTTCCAAAGAACAGCAAGGAGAGACAAGAAGGCCTTCTTAAACGAGCAATGCAAAGAAATAGAGGAAAGCAACAGAACGGGAAGAACCAGAGATCTGTTCAAGAAAATCGGAAATATGAAAGGAACATTTCGTACAAAGATTACCATAATAAAGGACAAAAGTGGTAAAGATCTAACTGAAGCAGAAGACATCAAGAAGAGGTGGCAAGAATACACAGAGGAATTATACCAGAAAGATATGGATGTCTCATACACCCCAGGTAGTGTGGTTGCTGACCTTGAGCCAGACATCCTGGAGAGTGAAGTCAAATGGGCCTTAGAAAGCACTGCAAATAACAAGGCCAGTGGAAGTGATGGTATTCCAGCTGAACTGTTTAAAATTTTAAAAGATGATGCTGTTAAGGTGCTACACTCAATATGCCAGCAAGTTTGGAAAACTCAGCAGTGGCCAGAGGATTGGAGAAGATCAGTCTACATCCCAATCCCAAAGAAAGGCAGTGCCAAAGAATGCTCCAACTACCGCACAATTTCACTCATTTCACATGCTAGCAAGGTTATGCTTAAAATTCTACAAGGAAGGCTCAAGCAGTATGTGGACCGAGAACTCCCAGAAGTGCAAGCTGGATTTAGAAGAGGCAGAGGAACCAGAGACCAAATTGCAAACATGCGCTGGATTATGGAGAAAGCCAGAGAGTTCCAGAAAGACATCTACTTCTGCTTCATTGACTATGCAAAAGCCTTTGACTGTGTTGACCACAGCAAACTATGGCAAGTTCTTAAAGAAATGGGAGTGCCTGATCACCTCATCTGTCTCCTGCGAAATCTCTATGTGGGACAAGAAGCTACAGTTAGAACTGGATATGGAACAACTGATTGGTTCCAAATTGGGAAAGGAGTACGGCAAGGCTGTATATTGTCTCCCTGCTTATTTAACTTATATGCAGAATTCATCATGCGAAAGGCTGGGCTGGATGAATCCCAAGCCGGAATTAAGATTGCCGGAAGAAATATCAACAACCTCAGATATGCAGATGACACAACCTTGATGGCAGAAAGTGAAGAGGAATTAAAGAACCTTTTAATGAGGGTGAAAGAGGAGAGCGCAAAATATGGTCTGAAGCTCAACATCAAAAAAACGAAGATCATGGCCACTGGGCCCATCACCTCCTGGCAAATAGATGGGGAAGAAATGGAGGCAGTGAGAGATTTTACTTTCTTGGGCTCCATGATCAGTGCAGATGGTGACAGCAGCCACGAAATTAAAAGACGCCTGCTCCTTGGGAGAAAGGCGATGGCAAGCCTAGACAACATCTTAAAAAGCAGAGACATCACCTTGCCAACAAAGGTCCGTATAGTAAAAGCTATGGTTTTCCCAGTAGTGATGTATGGAAGTGAGAGCTGGACCATCAAGAAGGCTGATCGCCGAAGAATGGATGCTTTTGAATTCTGGTGCTGGAGGAGACTCTCGAGAGTCCCATGGACTGCAAGAAGATCAAACCTCTCCATTCTGAAGGAAATCAGCCCTGAGTGCTCCCTGGAAGGACAGATCGTGAAGCTGAGGCTCCAATACTTTGGCCACCTCATGAGAAGAGAGGACTCCCTGGAAAAGACCCTGATGTTGGGAAAGATGGAGGGCACAAGGAGAAGGGGACGACAGAGAATGAGATGGTTGGATGGTGTTCTTGAAGCCACTAGCATGAGTTTGATCAAACTGCGGGAGGCAGTGGAGGACAGAAGTGCCTGGCGTGCTCTGGTCCATGGGGTCACGAAGAGTCGGACACGACTAAACGACTAAACAACAACAAGAATAATGGGAATAAAAGGAAGGAATATGAGGAATATGAATAATAGTAATAATAATAATAATAATAATAATAATAATAATAATGATGATGATGATGATATGAAGGATAAGAATAAGGGGAATAAAAGGAAGGATAAGAATAATGGGAATAAAAGGAAGGAATATGAGGAATATGAATAATAGTAATAATAATAATAATAATAATAATAATAATGATGATGATGATGATGATATGAAGGATAAGAATAAGGGGAATAAAAGGAAGGAATATGAGGAATATGAATAATATGAGTAAAGGCTTCTGAATAGTGGGGATAATATGTATAAGATGAATAATACGAATGAATAGTCATGCTTATTAATATTAATATTATTAATGTGAAGGCTTATTAATAATGTCCATAATGTGAATAAAATGAATGCTTATGAGTAATGGGAAGAATATGAAGGAATAGGAGGAATATGAGTAGAGTGAAAGATTAATGTGAATCTGAGGAATATGAATAATGTGAATGCTTAATAATGATATGAATATGAATGCTTAAGAATAATAGGAATGAATAGTCCTGCTTATTAACATTAATGTTATTAATGTGAAGGCTTATTCATAATGTGAATAAAGTGAAGGCTTCTGAATAATGGGAATAAATTTAATGCTTTAGGAATAATAATGATAATGATATGAAGGATAAGAATAATGTGAATAAAAGGAATGCTTCTGAATAATGGGAAGAATATGAAGGAATATTAGGAATATGAATAATATGAGTAGAGTGAAGGCTTATGAATAATGGGAAGAATATGAAGGAATATTAGGAATATGAGTAAAGTGAAGGCTTCTGAATAGTGGGAATAATATGAAGGAATATGAATAATATGAATGCTTATTAATGATATTAATATGGATGCTTAAGAATAATAGGAATGAATAGTGATGCTTATTAATATTAATATTATTAATGTGAATTCTTATTCATAATGTGAATAAAGTGAAGGCTTAGTGATAATGTGAATAATGTGAAGGAATATTAAGAATATGAATAATATGAGTAGAGTGAAAGCTTCTTAATAATATGAAGGAATATTAAGAATATGAATAATATGAGTAGAGTGCAGGCTTCTGAATAATGGGAATAATATGAAGGAATATGAGGAATATGAGTAGAGTGAAGGCTTCTGAATAATATGAATAATGTGAAGGGATATTAAGAATATGAATAATGTGAATGCTTAATAATGATATTAATATGGATGCCTAAGAATAATATGAATGAATAGTCATGCTTATTAATATTATTAATGTGAATGCTTATTAATAATGTGAATAATGTCAAGGAATATTAGGAATATGACTAATATGAGTAGAGTGAAAGCTTCTTAATAATATGAAGGAATATTAGGAATATGAATAATATAAGTAGAGTGAAATCTTCTGAGTAATGGGAATAATATGAAGGAATATTAAGAATATGAATAATATGAGTGAAAGCTTCTGAGTAATGTGAATGCTGATGAATAATATTAATAATGTGAATGCTGATTAATAAAAAGGGGACGCAGGGGGCGCTGTGGGTTAAACCTCCGAGCCCAGGACTTGCCGATCAGAAGGTCGGCGGTTCGAATCCCCGCAATGAGCTCCCATTGGTCCATCCCTGCTCCTGCCAACCTAGCAGTCCAAAAGCACACCAGCGCAAGTAGATCAATAGGTCCCACTCCGGCGGGAAGGTCAGCGGCGTTTCTGCGCGCTGCTCCGGTTCGCCGGAAGCGGCTCAGTCCTGCTGGCCACACGACCCGGAAGCTGTTACACGCGGTTCAGGTTGCAGACTGCGCTCATCCAGAAATAGGGCTTCAGGTTCAGAACGTTGCTTCAGGATGAGAACAGAAATCGGGCGCAGCGGGAGGCCCCATTCGCTAAAGCGGCGCTTCAGGTTCAGAACAGTTTCAGTTTCAGAACGGACCTGCAGGATGAATTAGGAACTTAAGCCAAGGTACCACTGCAAAAGGAAAAATGCGTCCTATGGAGCAAAAAATACGGTGTCTATAATATAGATTATCTATATATAGATGAATCTAGATACCGTAAAAAGACGGTATTTATAATACAAAATGTATTTTTTCGCTCCATGGGACACACCCTAAACGGAGCGATGAGGCTGCCGAGGGACGGCAGGACACAGGAGGGGTTGGATTTTAATAAATTTAGTAAATTTTAATAAAATTTAAGCAACCAGCAGCAAAAAAAAACCCCCAACCTGGAGCTCTGAGCCCTGAGCGCAGTGAAAACCAGGAGGTAAAATAAAACCAGGAGGGGAAAAAGTGATATACTAGTTTAATAAATAGTTTAGTACAACATTTCCCCCCGCCCCAATAATATCTATTATTTTCAGTACATAAACATAGTAACAAAACAAAGATTAACAAAGTAATAAAAACAAAGAAAGAGAAAAAAAGAAAGAGAAAAAAGATACACGCAGCAGATGACCACTTAATTAAAATTAAGGACCAAATTAAAATTAATTGACTTCCTCGAATCTCTTCCGTCCGAATTTATTAGTCATTATATGTAGAAGATTCCAATACCAGTGTTTCCAAAGACCATATTATTATTATTATTATTATTACTATATGACATAACTTTTGAGTATGACATAATCATACGACATTACGTTATTGAGCAAAAAATACAGTGTGTGTGTGTGTATGTATGTATTGCTCTATATATAGAGCAATATATATATGCAGGTTTTGGTGTCTTCGGGTGTCTTCCCGTGTAAGAGTCGGACACCCGAAGACACCAAAACCTGCATTCCTGTACCCGTGAAAATCTACGAAACCAATATATATATATATATATATATATATATATATATATATATATTGCTTTATGACTCACTTTTTCCCTCCCAAAAAGTAAGGGGAAATGTGTGTGCATCTTATGGAGCGAATGCAGGCTTATTAATTCAGACTATTATTTTTCCTTGTTTTCCTCCTCCAAAAACTGGGTGTATCTCGTGGTCTAGAGCGAAAAATACGGTGTGTGTGTGTGTGTGTATATATATATATATATACACATACATATGTACACGTATATACACACACACATATATGTGAATACACAGACACACACACACATATATATACACACAAAGACAAATTTATATGTGAATATGCATATATACACATATTTATACACACACACACACACATATATATATGTATATATATATATATACACGTGAATATACATATTTATATTCACACATATATACACATACACACACGGACATATTTATATGTGAATATACACATATAAACACGTATAAACAGATATATATACACACAAACATACATATATATATATATATATATATGCAGGTTTTGGTGTCTTCGGGTGTCTTCCCGTGTAAGAGTCGGGGTGTCTGGGCGACGTTTCGACGAGGTCTCACTCGTCATCTTCAGGCTGGTGCTTTCGGCTTCTTGTTACTGGAACAGAGCAGAGTCTGGTGTTTGAGTTCCTATAAATACTGTTGAGGGGTGTGGTGTATAGCCTCCAACGTTCTGGGCAGAGAGGAAGTTCCTAGATTAGTGTGCCTTTTCTTCTTTTGTTCCTTAATTACTTGAGGGATATCTTGAGTGATTTCATGAGTGATATTCTGAGTACCACTGGGTGGGTCATTAAGTGTAGATTAGTTGCTAAAGCTTTTGTGTCTTGACCTCTTGAGCTTGTGAAGAGTTTTTCTGAGAAGATGGCTGTGCTGCATTTAGTTGTGCTCTGGCTTGGCTTCGTGTATAGGGGCGAGCTATGGTTTTGTGCCTTGTGCCAGCCAGATCTGTGTAGGGATTGCAGGGGGGTGCAGCATCCGGAGGTGCCACTATAGTTTGGCTACTGGATGGAGTCTGTAATATGTCTGTGGAGAGGGTCTGGGTTTGGGTCTGGTGTGGTTGATTGGTGACGGCGTTCTGTGTGCCTCTGGTTCTGGTGTCGGTTTTTGTGGGGAGGGCTAATTTCCAGATGTCTGGCAGGCGGGACGTGTCGTCACGCTTGTTCATGTTGTGAGGGTGTTTCTCTATATATTTGCTTTCGTAGATTTTCACGGGTACAGGAATGCAGGTTTTGGTGTCTTCGGGTGTCTTCCCGTGTAAGAGTCGGGGTGTCTGGGCGACGTTTCGACGAGGTCTCACTCGTCATCTTCAGGCTGGTGCTTTCGGCTTCTTGTTACTGGATTTATATGTGTACGTGTGTGTATTTATATATAAATACACACACGTACACATATAAACACACACACAAAATCATATATATGTGTGTGTGAATATACATATACACACACACACACACATACATATATATGTATTTGTGAATACACACACACACACACACACACATATACACACACATATACACACAGACATATATATATGTGAATATACAGATATACACATATACACAGAAACACACATCTATATCTATACCTATACCTATACCTAAATATATATATATATTACTGAATATTCATATATATATATACTCACACACACATATATTTTCTATTTCTATTTCTTCTCATCCTCTTCCTTATTTCATCTTTCTTTTCCTTCCCGTTTCCCGGCAGTGAAGATGATTCTAGATGATTCTATGATTCTATTTCTTTTTCTATTTCTATTTCTTCTCATTCTCTCCCTTATGTCTCTTTATTCCCCTTTCCCCGCAGTGAAGATCGTCATCCGGGGCGACCGCAATATTCTTCTATTTCTTATTTTTTTATTCTATTCTTCTATTTCTTATTCTCTATTTCTATTCCTTATTATTCTATTTCTTATTCCGTTTCTATTTATTCTTCTTCTTCATGCAGTGAAGATCGTCATAATAATAAATAATAATAATAATAATAATAATAATTATCCAGGACGACTGCAATATTCTTCTATTCCTCTATTTCTTATTCTTCGATTCTATTCTTCTCTTTCTTATTCTCTATTTCTATTCCTTATTATTCTATTTCTTATTCCGTTTCTATTTCTTCTTCACGCAGTGAAGATCGTCATCCGGGGCGACCGCAATATTCTTCTACTCCTCTATTTCTTATTCTTTCATTCTATTCTTCTATTTCTTATTCTCCATTTCTATTCCTTATTATTCTATTTCTTATTCTCTATTTCTATTCCTTATTATTCTCTTTCTTCTTCCGTTCCAATTTATTCTTCTTCTTCATGCAGTGAAGATCGTCATCCGGGGCGACCGCAATATTCTTCTATTCCTCTATTTCTTATTCTTTGATTCTATTCTTCTATTCTTCTATTTCTTATTCTCTATTTCTATTCCTTATTCTTCTATTTCTTATTCTCTATTTCTATTCCTTATTATTCTATTTCTTATTCTCTATTTCTATTCCTTATTATTCTCTTTCTTATTTCGTTCCTATTTATTCTTCTTCTTCACGCAGTGAAGAGCGTCATCCGGGGCGACCGCAATATTCTTCTCTTCTTCTATTTCTTATTCTTTGATTCTATTCTTCTATTTCTTATTCTCTATTCCTTATTATTCTATTTCTTATTCTCTATTTCTATTCCTTATTATTCTCTTTCTTCTTCCGTTCCTATTTATGCTTCTTCTTAACGCAGTGAAGATCGTCATCCGGGGCGACCGCAATATTCTTCTCTTCCTCTATTTCTTATTCTTTGATTCTATTCTTCTCTTCTTCTATTTCTTATTCTATTCTTCTATTCTTCTCTTTCTTATTCTCTATTTCTATTCCTTATTATTCTATTTCTTATTCCCTATTTCTATTCCTTATTATTCTCTTTCTTATTCCGTTTCTAATTATTCTTCTTGTTCTTCACGCAGTGCAGATCGTCATCCGGGGCGACCGCCATATTCTTCTATTCCTCTATTTCTTATTCTTTCATTCTATTCTTCTATTTCTTATTCTCTATTTCTATTCCTTATTCTTCTATTTCTTTTTCTCCCCGCAGTGAAGATCGTCATCCGGGGCGACCGCAACACGGGCAAAACCACCTTGTGGCACCGCCTGCAGGGCAAGAAGTTCCTCGACGCCTACGTCCCCACGCAGGAAATCCAGGTCACCAGCATCCACTGGAACTACAAGAGTGAGTCTCGGGCCGGGTCCCGCGTTCGAATCCTGCTTCCTCCTTCTTTTCCTCCCCCCAATTTTTTTTTTATTGGATTTTTATTTATAAACGAATAAACCCAACAACCTTATAAAGCCAGCCTTAAACCCAGGCTTATTAAAAATATTAATACCCAAGGAGGAGGAGGAAGGATGCAGGAGGAGACAGGAAGAGGAAGGATGCAGGAGGAGACAGGAAGTAGAAGGATGCTTCAAGGAGGAGGAGGAAGGAGACAGGAGGAGACAGGAAGTAGAAGGATGCTTCAAGAAGGAGGAGGCAGGAGGAGACAGGAAGAGGAAGGATGCAGGAGGAGACAGGAAGTAGAAGGATGCTTCAAGGAGGAGGAGGAAGGAGACAGGAGGAGACAGGAAGTAGAAGGATGCTTCAAGAAGGAGGAGGCAGGATGCAGGAGGAGACAGGAAGTAGAAGGATGCTTCAAGGAGGAGGAGGAAGGAGACAGGAGGAGACAGGAAGTAGAAGGATGCTTCAAGAAGGAGGAGGCAGGAGGAGACAGGAAGAAGAAGGATGCTTCAAGGAGGAGGAGGAAGGAGACAGGAGGAGACAGGAAGAAGAAGGATGCTTCAAGGAGGAGGAGGAAGGAGACAGGAGGAGACAGGAAGTAGAAGGATGCTTCAAGGAGGAGGAGGAAGGAGACAGGAGGAGACAGGAAGTAGAAGGATGCTTCAAGAAGGAGGACGCAGGAGGAGACAGGAAGAGGAAGGATGCAGGAGGAGACAGGAAGTAGAAGGATGCTTCAAGGAGACGGAAGGATGCAGGAGGCAGGAAGTAGAAGGATGCTTCAAGGAGGAGGAGGAAGGAGGAAGGAGGAGACAGGAAGAAGAAGGATGCTTTAAGGAGGAGGAGTGGTACCCAAGGAAGAGGAGGAGGAAGGATGTGGGAGGAGACAGGAAGTAGAAGGAGGCTTCAAGGAGGAGGAGGAAGGAGACAGGAGGAGACAGGAAGTAGAAGGATGCTTCAAGAAGGAGGAGGCAGGAGGAGACAGGAAGAGGAAGGATGCAGGAGGAGACAGGAAGTAGAAGGATGCTTCAAGGAGAGGGAAGGATGCAGGAGGAGGCAGGAAGTAGAAGGATGCTTCAAGGAGGAGGAGGAAGGAGGAGACAGGAAGTAGAAGGATGCTTCAAGAAGGAGGAGGCAGGAGGAGACAGGAAGAGGAAGGATGCAGGAGGAGACAGGAAGTAGAAGGATGCTTCAAGGAGGAGGAGGAAGGAGACAGGAGGAGACAGGAAGTAGAAGGATGCTTCAAGAAGGAGGAGGCAGGAGGAGACAGGAAGAGGAAGGATGCAGGAGGAGACAGGAAGTAGAAGGATGCTTCAAGGAGACGGAAGGATGCAGGAGGAGGCAGGAAGTAGAAGGATGCTTTAAGGAGGAGGAGGAGGAAGGATGCAGGAGGAGACAGGAAGAAGAAGGATGCTTCAAGGAGGAGGAGTGGTACCCAAGGAGGAGGAGGAGGAAGGATGCAGGAGGAGACAGGAAGAAGAAGGATGCTTCAAGGAGGAGGAGGAGGAAGGATGTGGGAGGAGACAGGAAGAAGAAGGATGCTTCAAGGGGGAGGAGGAGGAAGGATGCAGGAGGAGACAGGAAGAAGAAGGATGCTTCAAGGAGGAGGAGGAGGAAGGATGCAGGAGGAGGCAGGAAGAAGAAGGATGCTTCAAGGGGGAGGAGGAGGAAGGATGTGGGAGGAGACAGGAAGTAGAAGGAGGCTTCAAGGAGGAGGAGTGGTACCCAAGGAAGAGGAGGAGGAAGGATGCGGGAGGAGAGAGGAAGTAGAAGGATGCTTCAAGGAGGAGGAGTGGTACCCAAGGAAGAGGAGGAGGAAGGATGCGGGAGGAGAGAGGAAGTAGAAGGATGCTTCAAGGAGGAGGAGGAGGAAGGATGTGGGAGGAGACAGGAAGTGGAAGGAGGCTTCAAGGAGGAGGAGGAGGAAGGATGTGGGAGGAGACAGGAAGTGGAAGGAGGCTTCAATGAGGAGGAGGAAGAGGAAGGATGCAGGAGGAGACAGGAAGTAGAAGGATGGTGGAAGGAGGAGAAGGAAGGATGCAGAAGGATGCTTCTAGGAGGAGGAGTGGTACCCAAGGAGGAGGAGGAAGGATGCAGGAGGAGACAGAAAGAAGAAGGATGCAGGAGGAGACAGGAAGTAGAAGGATGCTTCAAGGAGGAGGAGGAGGAAGGATGTAGGAGGAGACAGGAAGTAGAAGGAGGCTTCAAGGAGGAGGAGTGGTACCCAAGGAGGAGG
>NC_138758.1:52676182-52748682 GCF_965113315.1 Podarcis vaucheri
TGCATTGTGTTGCATTGTATTGAATGGTATGAGGGAGGAAATCCCCGCAGGGAGAAAGCCAGCTCCTCAAGCCCCATTGCCTGGCATGGAATGGAAGGGGCTCCCCGCAGGGAGAAAGCTAGCCGCTCAAGGCGTTTCCTGCATTGCATTGCATGGCATTGCATTGCATTGAATGGAAGGAACTCCCCGCACTGAGAAAGCGAGCTCCTCAAGCTGTTTTCCATTGCGTTGCATTGTGTTGCATTGTATGGAATGGTATGAGGGAGGAAATCCCCGCAGGGAGAAATCTAGCTCCTCAAGCTCTATTGCCTGGCATGGAATGGAAGGGACTCCCCGCAGGGAGAAAGCTAGCTCCCCAAGCTCTATTGCATTGCATTGTATGAGGGAGGAGCTCCCCGCAGGGAGAAAGCTAGCTACTCAAGGTTGCCTGGCATTGCATTGAAGGGACTCCCCGCAGCGAGAAAGCGAGCTCCGCAAGGGGTTTCTTGCATTGCATTGCATTGCATTGAATGGTATGAGGCAGGAAATCCCCGCAGGGAGAGAGCCAGCTCCTCAAGGTGTTTCTTTTATTGCATTGCATTGCATTGAATGGACTCCCCGCAGGGAGAAAGCTAGCTCCTCAAGGATATATTGCATTGCATTGCATTGTACTGAATGGTAAGAGGGAGGAAATCCCCGCAGGGAGAGAGCCAGCTCCTCAAGGGGTTTCTTTTATTGCATTGCATTACATTGCATTACATTGCATTGTATTGTATTGCATTGCATTAGGTAGGAGCTCCCCGCAGCGAGAAATCTAGCTCCTCAAGGCGTTTCTTTGATTGCATTGCATTGCATTGAATTGTATCGAGTGGTAAGAGGGAGGAAATCCCTGCAGGGAGAAATCTAGCTCCTCAAGCTCTATTGCATTCCATTGCATTGCATTGTAGGAACTCCCCGCAGGGAGAAAGCCAGCTCCTCAAGGGGTTTCCTTCATTGCATTGCATTGCATTGTATTGTATTGAATGGTAAGAGGCTGGAACTCCCCGCAGGGAGAAACCCAGCTCCTCAAGCTCTATTCCATTGCATTGAAGGTGCTCCCCGCAGCGAGAAAGCCAGCTCCTCAAGGCGTTTCCTTTATTGCATTGCATTGCATTGCATTGTATTGCATTAGGTAGGAGCTCCCCGCAGCGAGAAAGCCAGCTCCTCAATGTATTTCTTTTATTCCATTGCATTGCATTGCATTGAATGGCAAGAGGCAGCAGCTCCCCGCAGGGAGAAATCTAGCTCCTCAGGCTCTGTTTTTCTCTCCCCGCTCCCCAGGCCGCCGGGCGCCTCCTACGTCCGCTACGCCGAGTCCTCCATGAAGAACAGCTTCGGCCTCAAGTACCTCCACAAGTTCTTCAACATCCCCTTCCTCCAGCTGCAGGTAGCCAGTGCGAATCCTGCCCTCCCAAATCGGGGTCAGGCTGGATGACCCCCGGAGCCCAATGGGCCCAAAATTCACATTTCCGCCCCGTTTCCCCCCCTTTTTTTGAGTCTTGTAATCTGTTTTCTTTTGGGTCTTAGAAAGGTAGCGATATATTCTCTATAATTCCCCCAACGTTCGTTACTCTTTTTACATTATTGGTGTGATTTTCCTTAATTTCAATTTAATTTTTATTTTCCCTTAATTTAACGATTATATATATATATATATATATATATATACACACACACATATAATATTCCTAAAAAGTTCTTTGCTTTTTTACATTATTTGTGTAATTATCTTTAATTTAATTTAATATGTAATATTTCCCAAAAGTTCTTTGCTTTTTTTACATTCTTTCTGTAATTTTCTTTAATTTAATTTATTTCTCCCTTAATTTAACGATTTTATCTATATCTATATCTCTATCTATCTATCTATCTATCTATCTATCTATCTATAATATTCCCCAAAAGTTCTTTGCTTTTTTACATTCTTTCTGTAATTTTCTTTAATTTAATTTTCCCTTAATTTAACGATTATATATATATATATATATATATATATATATATATATATATATATATATATAATTCCCCAAAAGTTCTTTGCTTTTTTACATTCTTTCTGTAATTTTCTTTAATTTAATTTTCCCTTAATTTAACGATTATATATATATATGTACCCGTGATTATATATATATATGTACCCGTGAAAATCTACGAAAGCAAATATATATATATATATATATATATATATATATAATTCCCCAAAAGTTCTTTGCTTTTTTACATTCTTTCTGTAATTTTCTTTAATTTAATTTTCCCTTAATTTAACGATTTTATATATATATATATATATATATATATATATATATATATATATATATATATATATATAATTCCCCAAAAGTTCTTTGCTTTTTTACATTCTTTCTGTAATTTTCTTTAATTTAATTTAATTTCCCTTAATTTAACGATTCCCCCCCCATTTTCTTTACAATGCCACGATGTAGCGATATATTAGATATAATTCCCCAAATTTCTGTAATTTTCTTTAATTTAATTTAATTTCCCTTAATTTAACGATTCCCCCCCCATTTTCTTGACAATGCCCAGATTTATATATAATTTCGCTTCTAAATTCTCATAATTTCTCTTCTAAATTCTAATCATTTCGCTTCTGAATTCTAATAATGTCGCTTCTAAATTCTCATAATTTCGCTTCTAAATTCTAATCATTTCGCTTCTAAATTCTCATAATTTCGCTTCTAAATTCTCATAATTTCGCTTCTAAATTCTCACGATTTCGCTTCTAAATTCTCACGATTTCGCTTCTAAATTCTAATAATGTCGCTTCTAAATTCTCATAATTTCGCTTCTAAATTCTCTTAATTTCGCTTCTAAATTCTCATAATTTCGCTTCTAAATTCTCATAATTTCGCTTCTAAATTCTAATCATTTCGCTTCTAAATCCTAATCATTTCGCTTCTAAATCCTAATCATTTCGCTTCTAAATTCTCATAATTTCGCTTCTAAATTCTCATGATTTCGCTTCTAAATTCTAACAACGTCGCTTCTAAATTCTAATAATTTTGTTTCTGAATTCTAATAATGTCGCTTCTAAATTCTAATAATTTCGCTTCTAAATTCTAATCATTTCGCTTCTAAATTCTCATAATTTCGCTTCTAAATTCTCATAACTTCGCTTCTAAATTCTCACGATTTCGCTTCTAAATTCTCACGATTTCGCTTCTAAATTCTAATAATGTCGCTTCTAAATTCTCACAATTTCGCTTCTAAATTCTCATGATTTCGCTTCTAAATCCTAATAATTTCGCTTCTAAAATCTCATAATTTCGCTTCTAAATTCTCGCAATTTCGCTTCTCAATTCCCATAATTTCGCTTCTAAATCCTAATGATTTTGCTTCTAAATGCTCAAAATTTCGCTTCTAAATTCTCATGATTTCGCTTCTAAATTCTCATGATTTCGCTTCTAAATCCTCATAATTTCGCTTCTAAATTCTCACCATTTCGCTTCTAAATTCTCATAATTTCCTTTTGCGTCCGCTGCTGAATATTTCTCTGTGAAAATTGGATTTTTTCCCTTTCAATCCTCTTTATATATTTATTTATATATTATTTATTACATTATAATATTATATATTATTTATTTAAATATATTTATATATATTATATTCCCCCCCCCCCCAGAGAGAGACGCTCCTTCGTCAGCTGGAAACGAACCAATTAGACATCGACGCCACCCTGGAGGAGCTGTCAGTCCAGCAGGAGACGGAGGACCAGAATTATGAGATGTAGGGCTAATTAATAATAATATTAATCACGTGAATGCTTATTAATCATGATAAAATGATAATAAAGTAATTAAAAAATAATGGGAATAATGGGAATGCTTAAAAACATCAATAATGCGATTTTTTTATGAAAATCAGTAATGTGAATGCTTATTAATAATGTGAATGCTTATTAATAATAGTAATGTGAATGCTTATCAATAATGAATAATAGGAATGCTTATTAATAATAGGAATAATGGGAATTCTTGCGGATAATATCCATAATGGGAATTCTTATGAATAATATGAATGCCTATTAATAATGTCAATAGTGTGAATGCTTATTAATAATATTATTAATGTGAATGCCTTATTAATATCAAGAGCATGGATGCTTATTAATATTAATACTGTGAATTCTTATCAATAATGTCAATACTATGAATGCTTCTTGAATAATGTGAATAATGAATAATGTGAATGCTTAATAATATTAATGATGTGAATCATTATTAGTAATATTAATGTGAATGCTTATGGATATTAATGATATGAATGAATATGAATAATGCTTATTAATAATGTCAATAACGTGAATGCTTATTAATAGGAATAATATGGATGCTTATTAACAATATCAATAATATGAATGCTTAATAATAATGTGAATGCTTATGAATAATATTAATGTGAATGCCTATTAATATCAAAAATATGAATTCTTAATAATAATATGAATGCTTATGAATAATATGAATAATATGAATGCTTATGAATATGAATGTGAATGATTAATAATATGAAAGCTTATTAATAATATAAATAATATGAATGCTCAGTAATATCAATAATATGAATTCTTAATAATGGTATGAATGCTTATGTATAATATGAATGTGAATGATTAATAATATGAATGCTTATTAATAATATGAATGCTTATTAATATCAATAATATGAATTCTTAATAATGATACGAATGCTTATGAATAATAGTAATGTGAATGATTAATATGAATGCTTATTAACAATATGAATAATATCAATTCTTAATAATAATGTGAATGCTTATGAATAATATGTATAATATTAATATGAATGCTTATTCATAATATGAATTCCTAATAATAATATGAATGTTTATGAATAATATGAATGGGAATGATTAATAATATGAATGCTTATGAATAATATGAATGCTTATTAATATCAATAATAAGAATTCTTAATAATATGAATGCTTATGAATGATATTAATGTGAATGCTTATGAATAATATGAATAATATGAATGCTTATTAATAATATGTATAATATCAATCACGTGAACTCTTATGAATAATATGAATAATGTGAATGCTTATTAATAATATTAATAACGCCGATAATAATATTAATAATGCCAATTAATAATATTAATCTCCCTGCAGATTCCTGGAGGCCATGGAAGCCCGCAGCCGGGGGGCGCCCTCCCACGAGACCCCGTCGCCGGGACCCCCCTCGCCCCCCGACAACGCCCCCGAGGGGGGGTCCGGCCCGGGGACCCCCAACCCCACCGAGACCC
The DNA here is from genome assembly GCF_965113315.1 of Podarcis vaucheri. Taxonomy (NCBI): domain Eukaryota; kingdom Metazoa; phylum Chordata; class Lepidosauria; order Squamata; family Lacertidae; genus Podarcis; species Podarcis vaucheri. Next base: position 52,681,493 of record NC_138758.1, read on the forward strand.
CCACCCCCCAAAGCCCCCCCCAAGCGCCAGCCCCCCCAGCCGCCCCCCGGCGCAGCTTCATCGCCCGGATCTTCGGGGCGGCGGCCGGTGAGTGTCGTTAGTAAGAATAATCAGACCTTGATAATAGTATTAATAACAATAATAATAATAATAATAATAATAATGTCCAAATACTACTACTACTTATTATTATTAATTTATTATTATTATTAATTTATGATGATGATGATGATGATTGCTACTACTAGTACTAGTAATATATTGTTGCTGTTTTTGTCGTTATTATTATTATTATTATATTTATTCCCTACTACTACTACTTATTATTATTATTATTATTATTATTATTATTATTATTGCTACTACTAGTACTAGTAATATATTGTTGCTGTTGTTGTTGTTGTCGTTGTTATTATTATTATTATTATTATTATTCCCTTCTTCTTCTTCTTCTTCTTCTTCTTATTATTATTATTATTATTATTGCTACTACTAGTAATAGTAATATATTGTTGCTGTTGTTGTCGTTATTATTATTATTATTATATTTATTCCCTACTACTACTACTACTTATTATTATTATTATTATTATTATTATTATTATTGCTACTACTAGTAATAGTAATATATTGTTGCTGCTGCTGTTGTTGTTATTATTATTATTATTATTATATTTATTCCCTACTACTACTACTACTACTTCTTTTTCTTCTTCTTCTTCTTCTTATTATTATTTTTGTACTACTAGTAATAGTAATATATTGTTGCTGTTGTTGCTGTTGTTGTCGTTATTATTATTATGTTTATTCCCTAATAGTAATAATGTGTGTGGGGGGAATGATGTACAACAACAACAACAACAATAATAATAATAATAATAATAATAATAATAATAATAATAATAATATCCAAATACTACTACTACTACTACTACTACTACTACTACTACTACTTATTAATATTATTATTGCTACTACTAGTAATAGTAATATATTGTTGCTGTTGTTGTCATTGTTAGTATTATTATTCTATTTATTCCCTAATAGTAATAATGGGGGGGGGGGAATGATCAGGATTTTTTCCGGTGGGGGATGATGTACCTCAATAACAATAACAATAATAATAATAATAATAATAATATCCAAATACTACTACTACCTATTATTATTATTATTATTATTATTATTATTGCTACTGCTACTACTACTACTATTACTACTACTACTACTACTACTTCTTCTTCTTCTTCTTCTTCTTCTTCTTATTATTATTATTATTATTATTATTGCTACTACTAGTAATATATTGTTGCTGTTGTTGTTATTATTATTATATTTATTCCCTAATAGTAATAATGGGGGGCGGGGGAATGATCAGGATTTTTTTTGGTGGGGGACGATTGGGGATGATGTACCTCACTAATAATAATAATAATAATAATATCCAAATATTACTACTACTACTACTACTACTACTACTACTACTAATTATTATTATTATTATTATTATTATTATTATTATTATTCCCTAATAGTAATAATTGGGGGGGGGGAATGATCAGGGTGTACTTTTTTCTGGTGGGGGACGATTGGGGATGATACCCTAGTAGTAGTAGTAGTAGTAGTAGTAGTAGTAGTAGTAGTAGTAGTAACAATAATAATAATATATAATTATTTATTATTTGTATTATTATATTTCTTATCATACTTCGTATTATATCTAGAAAATTAATACCCTAATAGTAATAATTTGGGGGGCATTGGTATTTTAATAGTGATGAAGATGATGAAGATGATATTTATACCTTAATAGTAATAGTTTTTTTTTGGGGGGGGCAATTTTTTGGGGGGAACGATTGGGGATAACGTACCTTAATAATAATAATTACAATATTTATGCCCTTCTACTACTACTAATAATAATAATGATATACATATAATGATGATGATGATATTTATACCCTAAAAGTAATAATTGGGGGGTGGGAACGACGATCATAATAACAGCGATAATAATCCTAATAATCCTAATAACGCTTCTATTTATACCCTAATATTAATAATTTTGGGGGTGGGAGCGATTGGGGGATGCAACGAATTATGGGGGGACGGCACCCCCTTAGTTCTGACCCCCCATTTGTCTCCCCCCCCCAATTAGACCCCCCGACGGCGGAAGACTTTGCCCCGGACGACCGGCTGGAGGGGGGCTTCCTGGAGGAAAAGGGGGCGCCCTCCGCGGGACCCCCTGAAAACGGCAGGTAAGGTGGGGGGGTACGGGGAGGGCGGGGGGAGACTCGAACCCGGGACCCTGACATTTATCCCCCCTCCCCGCAGATGTGAAGATGTTGGGGGGAGACTCGAACCCGGGGCGCCGGAAGAGCCCGGGAAAGAGGGGGCGCCCCCCGGCGAGGAGGAGCGGCCGGCGGGGGGATTCGTCATCCTGGGGGGCGAAGACGTGGAGGAGGAGGCGGAGAAAGGGTAGGGATGGATGCAAATATATGCAAATGAATGCGAATATATGCAAAGGAATGCAAATAAGTGCGAAGGAATGCAAACGAATGCGAATAAATGGGAATAAATGTGAATAAATGCAAATAAGTGCGAATAAGTGCGAATAAATGCAAATAAATGAAAATAAATGCAAATAAATGCAAATAAGTGCGAATAAGTGCGAATAAATGCAAATAAGTGCAAATAAGTGCAAATAAGTGCAAATAAATATATATATGGAAAAGATCTTTTTTGGGATGTTCAAAATTTAGAGTGAATTATAGCCAATTTGTAAATCATTTAATAACGATGGTTAGAAGGATCGTTCGAATTAAAATGGTAAAATGATAATTTATAATTTAGAGTTAATTATATATATATATATATATATAATTGTAAAATGATAATTTATAATTTAGAGTTAATTATATATATATATATAATTGTAAAATGATAATTTATAATTTAGAGTTAATTATATATTATATTATATTATATATATATATATAATTAACTCTAAATTATAAATTATCATTTTACCATCTTAATTCGAACGATCCTTCTAACGATCCTGGCGATCCTAACGATCCTCATTGAACGGCGGCCGTCATTATTCATTATTATTATTAGTATCAATTATTAATTATTATGATCATGATGATTAATTGATCGCTCTCCTCGTTCCCCCTCCCAGCCCCCCCTCCCCGCCTTTGAGGCCGGCCCCGGCGGAACCTTCCGGACCCCGGACCCTCCCGGCCCCCCGGCCCCCGGCCCCCGGCGAGGAGTCGGAGAGCGACCCCGAGGGGCCGGTGGCGGCCCAGATGCTCTCCTTCGTCATGGACGACCCCGAGTTCGAGAGCGACGAGGCCTCGGCCGACGCCAGGGGGGTGAGTGGGCGCCGAACTACAACTCCCAGAATGCTTTGGGGGGAGAGGGTGCCTTTAGAAGCCTGAAACTACAACTCCCAGACTCCTTTGGGGGAATGGAAGCCTCAAACTACAACTCCCAGACTCCTTTGGGGGACTAGAAGCCTCAAACTACAACTCCCAGAATCCTTTGGGGGACCAGAGGGCGCCTTAGAAGCCTCAAACTACAACTCCCAGAATCCTTTGGGGGGAGAGGGTGCCTTTAGAAGCCTCAAACTACAACTCCCAGACTCCTTTGGGGGAATAGAAGCCTCAAACTACAACTCCCAGACTCCTTTGGGGGAATAGAAGCCTCAAACTACACCTCCCAGAATCCCTTGGGGGGGATAGAAGCCTCAAACTACATCTCCCAGAATCCTTTGGGGGACTAGAAGCCACAAACTACAACTCCCAGAATCCTTTGGGGGACTAGAAGCCTCAAACTACACCTCCCAGAATCCTTTGGGGGGACTAGAAGCCACAAACTACATCTCCCAGACTCCTTTGGGGGAATAGAAGCCTCAAACTACAACTCCCAGAATCCTTTGGGGGGAGAGGGTGCCTTTAGAAGCCTCAAACTACAACTCCCAGACTCCTTTGGGGGAATAGAAGCCTCAAACTACAACTCCCAGACTCCTTTGGGGGAATAGAAGCCTCAAACTACACCTCCCAGAATCCCTTGGGGGGGATAGAAGCCACAAACTACATCTCCCAGACTCCTTTGGGGGAATAGAAGCCTCAAACTACAACTCCCAGAATCCTTTGGGGGACTAGGTGCCTCAAACTACACCTCCCAGAATCCTTTGGGGGGACTAGAAGCCTCAAACTACATTTCCCAGAATCCTTTGGAGGACTAGAAGCCTCAAACTACAACTCCCAGAATCCTTTGGGGGGATTAGGATCCTCAAACTACAACTCCCAGAATCCCTTGGGGGAATAGAAGCCTCAAACTACAACTCCCAGGCTCCTTTGGGGGGACTAGAAGCCTCAAACTACAACTCCCAGAATCCTTTGGGGGACTAGAAGCCTCAAACTACAACTCCCAGAATCCTTTGGGGGAGTAGAAGCCTCAAACTACAACTCCCAGAATCCTTTGGGGGACTAGAAGCCTCAAACTACAACTCCCAGAATCCTTTGGGGGACTAGAAGCCTCAAACTACAACTCCCAGAATCCTTTGGGGGAGTAGAAGCCTCAAACTACAACTCCCAGAATCCTTTGGGGGACTAGAAGCCTCAAACTACAACTCCCAGAATCCTTTGGGGGGACTAGAAGCCTCAAACTACAACTCCCAGAATCCTTTGGGGGACTAGAAGCCTCAAACTACAACTCCCAGAATCCTTTGGGGGAGTAGAAGCCTCAAACTCCAACTCCCAGAATCCTTTGGGGGACTAGAAGCCTCAAACTACAACTCCCAGAATCCTTTGGGGGGACTAGAAGCCTCAAACTACAACTCCCAGACTCCTTTGGGGGACTAGAGTGCCTTAGAAACCTCAAACTACATTTCCCAGAATCCTTTGGGGGGGGGCTAGAGTGCCTTGGAAGCTTCAAACTACACCTCCCAGAATCCTTTGGGGGACTAGGTGCCTCAAACTACACCTCCCAGAATCCTTTGGGGGACTAGAAGCCTCAAACTACAACTCCCAGAATCCTTTGGGGGACTAGAAGCCTCAAACTACAACTCCCAGAATCCTTTGGGGGACTAGAAGCCTCAAACTACAGCTCCCAGACTCCTTTGGGGGACTAGAGTGCCTTAGAAGCCTCAAACTACATTTCCCATAATCCTTTGGGGGACTAGGTGCCTCAAACTACACCTCCCAGAATCCTTTGGGGGACTAGAAGCCTCAAACTACAACTCCCAGAATCCTTTGGGGGACTAGAAACCTCAAACTACAACTCCCAGAATCCTTTGGGGGACTAGAAGCCTCAAACTACAGCTCCCAGACTCCTTTGGGGGACTAGAGTGCCTTAGAAGCCTCAAACTACATTTCCCATAATCCTTTGGGGGGGGGGCTAGAGTGCCTTGGAAGCTTCAAACTACACCTCCCAGAATCCTTTGGGGGACTAGAAGCCTCAAACTACAGCTCCCAGAATCCTTTGGGGGCTAGAGAGTGCCTTAAAAGGTTCAAACTACATTTCCCAGAATCCTTTGGGGGACCAGAGGGCGCCTTAGAAGCCTCAAACTCCATTTCCCAGAATCCTTTGGGTGCCTTAGAAGCCTCAAACTACATCTCCCAGAATCCTTTGGGGGGGGGCTAGAGTACCTTAGAAGCCTCAAACTCCATTTCCCAGAATCCTTTGGGGGCCTAGAGGGCACCTTAGAAGCCTCAAACTACACCTCCCAGACTCCTTTGGGGGACTAGAAGCCTTAAACTACATCTCCCAGAATCCTTTGAGGGGCTAGAGTGCCTTAAAAGCTTCAAACTGCATTTCCCAGAATCCTTTGGGGGAATAGAAGCCTCAAACTACAGCTCCCAGAATCCTTTGGGGGACTAGAGTGCCTTAGGAGCCTCAAACTACATTTCCCAGAATCCTTTGGGGGAATAGAAGCCTCAAACTACAGCTCCCAGAATCCTTTGGGGGAATAGAAGCCTCAAACTACAGCTCCCAGAATCCTTTGGGGGAGTAGAAGCCTCAAACTACAGCTCCCAGAATCCTTTGGGGGAATAGAAGCCTCAAACTACAACTCCCAGAATCCTTTGGGGGACTAGAGTGCCTTAGGAGCCTCAAACTACATTTCCCAGAATCCTTTGGGGAAACAATAAGGAAAGGGGAATAGAGCTCCTTAGGAGCCTCAAACTACAACTCCCAGAATCCTTTGGGGAAACAATAAGGAAAGGGGAATAGAGCTCCTTAGGAGCCTCAAACTACATTTCCCAGAATCCTTTGGGGAGACAATAAGGAAAGGGGAATAGAGCTCCTTAGAAGCCTCAAACTACAACTCCCAGAATCCTTTGGGGAAACAATAAGGAAAGGGGAATAGAGCTCCTTAGGAGCCTCAAACTACAACTCCCAGAATCCTTTGGGGAGACAATAAGGAAAGGGGAATAGAGCTCCTTAGGAGCCTCAAACTACAACTCCCAGAATCCTTTGGGGAAACAATAAGGAAAGGGGAATAGAGCTCCTTAGGAGCCTCAAACTACAACTCCCAGAATCCTTTGGGGGACTAGAGTGCCTTAGAAGCCTCAAACTACGTCTCCCAGACTCCTTTGGGGGAACCACTAAGGTGAGGCCTCTTCTCCCAGCCTCCTTTGCAGGACCCCTTCCCCGCCCTCTCGGACCTATCGGACGCCTCGGACCCCGGGCCGGCCCCGCCCCCTCCGGCCCCCGGCCCCGCCTTCCGGCCGAAGAACGAGGCGGATCTCTTTGGGCTGGGATTGGAGGAGCCGGCGCGGCGGAAGGAGAGCGGCGAGGAAGGTGAGCCTGAGAGTCACACAGGGCTCTTCGTCAATCCCAATTAACAATTGGATTATTTTGCCTTTTAATTTGATTGTCCGCAAGCCTTAGAGTCACACTGGGCTCTTCATCAATCCCAATTAACAATTGGATTATTTGGTATTTTTATTTTATGCAATGTGTAAGCTTGAGAGTCACACAGGATTCTTCATCAATCCCAATTAACAATTGGATTATTTGGTATTTTTAACTCTTGTGCAATGTGCAAGCTTTAGAGTCACACAGGACTCTTCATCAATCCCAATTAACAATTGGATTATTTGGTATTTTTATTTTATGCAATGTGTAAGCTTGAGAGTCACACAGGATTCTTCATCAATCCCAATTTCCAATTGGATTATTTGGTATTTTTATTTTATGCAATGTGCAAGCTTTAGAGTCACACAGGACTCTTCATCAATCCCAATTTCCAATTGGATTATGTGGTATTTTAAACTCTTGTGCAATGTGCAAGCTTTAGAGTCACACAGGATTCTTCATCCATCCCAATTAACAATTGGATTATATGGTATTTTAAACTCTTGTGCAATGCGCGAGCTTGAGAGTCAGACAGGACTCTTCATCCATCCCAATTAACAATTGGATTATATGGTATTTTTAACTCTTGTGCAATGCGCAAGCTTGAGAGTCACACAGGGCTCTTCATCAGTTGGAATTCTCAATTTGACTATTTTGCCTTTTAATTTTATGGAATTGTCCACCAGCTTTAGAGTCACACAGGACTCTTCCTCAATCCGAATTACCAATTGGACTATTTGGTATTTTTATTTTATACTATGATGCGCAAGCTTTAGAGTCACACAGGACTCTTCCCTGTTGGAATCACCAATTTGATTGTGTGGTATTTTTATTTTATGCAATGGTGCGCAAGCTTTAGAGTCACACAGGACTCTTCATCAGTTGGAATTACCAGTTTTATTATTTGGTATTTTTTATTTTATGATATTGTGCACAAGCTTTAGAGTCACACAGGACTCTTCATATCTTAGGTTTTGAGTTACGTTTCCTTTAGACAAATATATAAAATTATCATATATTAATGTTATATTAATATAATATACTAAAACAATATAATATAATATATTAATACAATATAATATAATATAACAATAGGTAATATAGTATATTAATATAATATATACATACTAAATTAATATTATAATATACTAAGTATAATTTATTAAAACAATATATTAAAATAATATAATAATGTAATATATTAAAGTAATATAGTAATGTAATATATATAATAAGTTAATATACTAAAAATATAATAATGTACTAAAATAATATAACATATTAATACAATATACTAAAATAATATAATATTTTAAAATAATATACTAAAGTAATATAATATATTAATACAATATACTAAAGTAATATAATATAGTAATATAATATATATAATAATATACTAAAATAATATAATATATTAATACAATATACTAAAATAATATAATATAGTAATATATATAATAATATACTAAAAATATAATAATATACTAAAATAATATAATATATTAATACAATATACTAAAATAATATAATATTCTAAAATAATATACTAAAACAATATATTAATACAATATACTAAAATAATATAATATAGTAATATATATAATAATATACTAAAAATATAATAATATACTAAAATAATATAATATAGTAATACAATATACTAAAATAATATAATATTCTAAAATAATATACTAAAACAATATAATATATTAATACAATATACTAAAATAAAATGATGTAATACACTAAAATAATATAAGAATATGATATTTATACCGAGTTAATATACGAAAATAATACACGAATGGAATAAAATGAAATAATATAGGAAAATAATATCACCTAATACAATCAAATAAATATGAATATAATAATATCAAGTAAATATGAATATAATATCAAATAAATAGGAATATAATAATATAAAATAAATATGAATATAATAATATCAAATAAATAGGAATATAATAATATCAAATAAATAAAATGATATAATCAAATCAAAGGTTGGAAAAAAGGAAATTAAATCTCCTTTTCCCTCCAGATCCGCCTTCCAAAGAGAAGAAGAAGAAGAAGAAGCGGAGCAGCAAAGAGGTAACTTCCCTTTGGGAACCGTAGCGCGGCCGGGCGCTGCAGGAAGTTCTCGCCCCCAACTTCCTGTCTCTCTCTCTTTCTCCCCGCCCCAACTTCCTCTCTCTCTCTCTCTCTTTCACCACGCCCCCAACTTCCTGTCTCTCTCTCTTTCCCCCGCCCCCAACTTCCTGTCTCTCTCTCTTTCTCCCCGCCCCCAACTTCCTGCCTCTCTTTCTCCCCGCCCCCAACTTCCTGCCTCTCTTTCTCCCCGCCCCCAACTTCCTGCCTCTCTTTCTCCCCGCCCCCAACTTCCTGTCTCTCTCTCTCTTTCTCCCCGCCCCCAACTTCCTGTCTCTCTCTCTCCTTCTCCCCGCCCCCAACTTCCTGTCTCTCTTTCTCCCCGCAGGAAGACAAGAAGAAGAAGACCCGCCCCAAGAAGCCCAAGGAGGAAGCGGAGGGTGCCGGGCGCAGGAAGGGGCGGGCCAAAGCCAAGGCCAGCCCCTTGGACGAGCTGGAGGCCTTCCTGGGGGCGGGGCTGGCCCGGGGGGGTGGGGACTACGAGGAGCTCTAGCCCCGCCCGCTCGACGGGAGGCTCCTCCCCTTCCTGGAAACGAGTCCCGCCCCCCCTGTTTCGGACGGACACTGCTGCTTTTGACGGACAGATCTGCCTGGGGGCGGGACTTCCTGCGGCGCATGTGACCCGCCCCCCTTTGTTTGCTGTGACCCCGCCTCTCTCGACGTCGCCATGGAGACTTTGTGCTGCTTCCGGGGGGCGGCGCCGGAACAACAGGAAGTCCCGCCCCTCACTTCCTGCTTTGGGGCCACGCCCCGTTTCCGGGCGCATGGAACGGACTCAGGTATCTTCCCCTCCCTCTTTCCGGACTGGTTGATCCCGCGGGAAAAGAGGGGCCGGCGCTTCCCCTTCCTGTCCCCCACTTCCTCTTCCTCGACTTCCTGTTTGGCTCGGTTTCCCTCTTCTTCCCTCGGTTTCCTCTCTTTCTCCTCTGGTCCTTCCTTCTTTTCCTTCCCTCTCTCCTTCCTCCCTTTTTCTCTTCATCTCATCTATTTCCTCTTCTCTCCTTCCTCTTCCTTTCCATTCTTCCTCTTTCCTCTCCCAATTTCCCTCATTTCCTCTTTCTCCTCCCCTTCCTCTCCATCTTTCCTTCCTTCCTTCCATCCATCTTTCCTTTTCCTCTTCCTTTCCTTCCTCCCTCCCTCCTTTCTTTCCTGGTCCCCCTTCCTTCCTTCCTTCCATCCATCCATCCATCCATCCATTTCCTCTTCCCTTCCCCCTTCTTCCTTTCCCTTCTTCCTCTTTCCTCTCCTACTTTCCCTCACTTCCTCTTTCTCCTTCCTTCTTTCCTTCCTTTCCCTTCTTCATCTTTTCCCTCTGCATTCTTCCTCTTTCTGTTCCCATTTCCCCTCATTTCCTTTTCCTCTTTCTCCTTCCTTCCTTCCTCTCCCTTTCCCTCCTTCCTTCCTTCCTTCCCTCCCTCCCTCCTTCTTTCCTTCCTCTCCCTTTCCCCTTCCTTCCTTCCTTCCTTCCTTCCTGTCTCCGTCTCCTCTTTGGCGCCTGTTTCCGCAACGGGCGCGGCGCCCACTTTCTGGACTGCCTTGCTTTGTGGATGCGTCTGAATAAACTCCGGCGGCGCAAGCACCTTGGGAACCGTAGTCCCTTCAGTGGCGCCTTGGGAACCGTAGTATGCGCAGGGGCACCTTGGGAATTGTAGTATGCCCAGTGGCACCTTGGGAATTGTAGTACACCCAGGGGCACCTTGGGAACTGTAGTACGCCCAGTGGCACCTTGGGAACTGTAGTACGCCCAGTGGCACCTTGGGAATTGTAGTACACCCAGGGGCACCTTGGGAACCGTAGTCCCTTCAGTGGCGCCTTGGGAACCGTAGTATGCGCAGGGGCACCTTGGGAATTGTAGTATGCCCAGTGGCACCTTGGGAATTGTAGTACACCCAGGGGCACCTTGGGAACTGTAGTACGCCCAGTGGCACCTTGGGAACTGTAGTACGCCCAGTGGCACCTTGGGAATTGTAGTACACCCAGGGGCACCTTGGGAACCGTAGTCCCTTCAGTGGCGCCTTGGGAACCGTAGTATGCGCAGGGGCACCTTGGGAATTGTAGTATGCCCAGTGGCACCTTGGGAATTGTAGTACACCCAGGGGCACCTTGGGAACCGTAGTCCCTTCAGTGGCGCCTTGGGAACCGTAGTATGCGCAGGGGCACCTTGGGAATTGTAGTAGGCCCAGTGGCACCTTGGGAATTGTAGTACACCCAGGGGCACCTTGGGAACTGTAGTACGCCCAGTGGCACCTTGGGATTTGTAGTACGCCCAGGGGCATCTTGGGAATTGTAGTACGCCCAGAGGCATCTTGGGAAGTGTAGTACGCCCAGGGGCACCTTGGGAACTGTAGTACGCCCAGTTGCACCTTGGGAATTGTAGTACGCCCAGTTGCACCTTGGGAATTATAGTACGCTCAGGGTTCAATAAACAGGAGGCGCCTGAGACCCGTAGGAAAGGATCGGCTGTTAATGGGAATTGTAGTACGCCCAGGGGCATCTTGGGAACCGTAGTACGCCCAGGGGCATCTTGGGAACTGTAGTACGCCCAGGGGCACCTTGGGAACTGTAGTACGCCCAGGTGCACCTTGGGAATTGTAGTACGCCCAGTTGCACCTTGGGAATTGTAGTACGCCCAGTTGCACCTTGGGAATTGTAGTACGCCCAGTTGCACCTTGGGAATTATAGTACGCTCAGGGTTCAATAAACAGGAGGCGCCTGAGACCCGTAGGAAAGGATCGGCTGTTAATGGGAATTGTAGTACACCCAGGGGCATCTTGGGAACCGTAGTACGCCCAGGGGCATCTTGGGAACCGTAGTACGCCCAGGGGCATCTTGGGAACTGTAGTACGCCCAGTGGCATCTTGGGAATTGTAGTACGCCCAGTAGCGCCTTGGGAATTATAGTATGCTAAAGGGTGCAGATAAATAGGAGGCGCCTGAGACCCATAGGAAAGGAGGATTGGCTGTTAATGGGAACCGTAGTACGCCCAGGGGCATCTTGGGAACCGTAGTACGCCCAGGGGCATCTTGGGAACCGTAGTACGCCCAGGGGCATCTTGGGAGTTGCAGTACATTCTGCCCTGCTTGGGAACTATAGTACGCTCAGGGGTGCCGATAACTAGGCGCCCGAGACCCGTAGGAAAGGAGGAATGGCTGTTAATGGGAACCGTAGTACGCCCAGTGGCGCCTTGGGAATTGTAGCACAGCCAGGGGCATCTTGGGAATTGTAGTACGCCCAGTGGCGCCTTGGGAATTATAGTACGCTCAGGGTTCAATAACTAGGCGCCCGAGACCCATAGGAAAGGAGGATTGGCTGCTAATGGGAACCGTAGCACGCCCAGGGGCATCTTGGGAATTGTAGTACGCCCAGGGGCATCTTGGGAACTGTAGTACGCCCAGCGGCATCTTGGGAATTATAGTACGCTGCAGGGTGGAAATAGGAGGCGCCCGAGACCCATAGGAAAGAAGGCGGAAGAGTTCCTCTCCTGGCGCTACCAGGAAACTACAGTTCCCATGATGCACCCGGGAACTGTAGTTTGCTCCGGGCGCCGCTGCAACTCCCAGAGTTCTCTGGGCCGGAAGGAGGGAGCTGGGAACCGTAGTCCCAGGAGCAGCTTGGGAACCGTAGTACGCCCAGCGCCGCCTTGGGAACCGTAGTGGCGCTTTGGGAACTATAGTATGATCCAGGGGTGCCGATAACTAGGAGGCGCCAGAGACCCATAGGAAAGAAGGGGGAACTACAGTTCCCATGATGCATCTGTGAAGCGGCGCTGTGGGAACCGTAGTTTGCTCCGGGCGCCTCAACTCCCAGAGTTCCCCTGGGCAAGAGGGAACCGGAAGAATTCCCAGAGGCAAGATGTCCATGGTGGGAATTGTAGTTCGGTGAGGCGCCTCCTGCAGGATACTACAGTTCCCGGGATTCGAACCCGGATCCCGGCGCCGGGTCGAGAATCTTGGGAAGTGTAGTTTGGATGTCCACAGTGGGCAATTAAGAGTCCAGTTCCCGGCGCCCTGTTGGGAACTGTAGTTTCTGATTCTTGGGGCGGGATCCGGGTTCGAATCCTGGACCAGATGACCGAAATCGTGCAATAGAAAGGGTGCGAATGCGAAATTTTATTTGATTGGATCACAAATCAATAGCCGTCGTCCGCCCAGGTGACCTCATAGTCCGGGAAAGTGGCGCGTAGTTTTTCGGTGGCGACCGAATGCGGCGCCCGGCCGAACCCCTAAACGATAAGAAGAAGAATAATTAATAATAATAATAATAATTAATAATACTAATAAGAATAATATTTAATAATACCAATACTACTACTACTACTACTACTAATAATAATAATATAGTGTAATTTAATTATGCCATCAATACGTGATAATGCAATAAAATGCAGTCAGAATTATCACAGGAATGATGGGAATTGTAGTTTCCCCCGCGCTTTGGGACTAGAACTCCCGTGAGCGGGGGAAACTACAATTCCCATCATCCCTGACAGCTGGTCCGGCTCGCAAGGGATGATGGGAATTGTAGTTCTTTCCAGCTGTTTGGAACTACAACTCTCATGATCCCTAGCTAGCGAGAGAAGAGCGGGAAAAACTACCATTCCCATCATCCCTGACTGCTGGTCCGGCTAGCTAGGGATGATGGGAATGGTAGTTTTCCCCAGCTCTTTGGTACTACCACTCCTCCCATGATCCATCGCCCGTGGGAAACAGCAGGGGAAACTATGATTCCCATGATCCTTTGCTAGCCGGCCCAGATGTCAGGGATGATGGGAATGGTAGTTTTCCCCAGCTGTTTAGAACTACAACTCCCATGATCCATCGCCAGTGGGAAACAGCAGGGGAAACTACAACTCCCATGATCCTTTGGTAGCTGCTCCAGCGGTCAGGGATGATGGGAATGGTAGTTTTCCCCAGCTCTTTGGGACTACAACTCCCATGATCCTCTGCTAGCTGGCCCAGCGGTCAGGGATGATGGGAATGGTCATTTCCCCCACCTCTTTGGGACTACAACTCCCATGATCCTCTGCTAGCTGGCCCAGCGGTGAGGGATGATGGGAATGGTAGTCCCCAACTACAATTCTAGGACCCAGAGTCGCTCACCACGGAGTAGCCATAGACGTGGATCTTGCGGGATCCGCTCTGCCGGGAGATCCGCCCGCCGCCCAGACACTCGCACTCGAACCCCAGCCGGGAGAGGTCCTCCGAGACGCGGTCGTAGATGTCGGCTAGAAGGGTAATAATAATAATAATAATAATAATAATAATAATAATAATAATGCAATATTATGGGAATAATATTCGTCCAATCGGAAGTCGCTCCTGTCGTTCCCTCCCCGCTTCGCCCAATGGGAATCCAGAAACGTCGTTCTCTCCCCGCCTTCACTATCCACATGTCGACGCCTCTACCAATCGGAAGCCGCAACCAGCGTTCTAGCCCCGCCTACCTATGATCCATCTCGCCTTCACTTTCCACTAGCCTGCGCCTCGCCCAATCAAAAGCCACAACCGGCGTTCTCTCCCCGCCTCGCCAACGTCTCTCCCAATCGGAAGACACAACCGGCGTCCTCCTCCCGCCTCCGCTATATAACATACCGGCGCGTCACCCAATCAGAAGTCGCAACCGGAATTCCATCACCGCCTCAATTGCCCCCTTCGTCCAATCGGAACCCGTCACCGTCGTTCTTTCCCCGCCTTCACTAGCCACACATGCCTGCACCTCGCCCAATCAGAACCGGCAACCGGCATTCTCTCCCCGCCTCGCCCAATCGGAACCCACAACCGTTCTTCTCTCCCCGCCTTCAATAAGCACGTGCGTACGCCTCGCCCAATCAGAACCCGCAACCGGCGTTCTCTCCGCACCTGCACCTTGCCCAATCGGAACCCGCAACCGGCATTCCATCCCCGCCTTGCCCAATCGGAACTCACAACCGTCCTTCTCTCCCCGCCTCGCCCAATCGTAAAGCGCCATAGTCGTTCTCTCCCCGCCTCCACAGTTGACGTGCGTGCGCCTCGCCCAATCAGACGTCGCCGCCGGCGTTCTCCGTGATATTCCCTCACCGTGATATTCGGCCCAGGCGTAGCCGCGCACGACGTCCTTCCCCGGCCCGGCGCCCGGCGCCGTGACGCGGATGAGGACGTACTTGAAGACGCCGTCGGCCTCGTCGATATCTACGTCGGGAACGCGCTTCAAGTCTCCGTCCGCCATTGCTGCGCCTTCTGAGGAGAAATGAGGAGCGCGAAGGGCCCAGCCAATCAGCGCCCGCGTTCACAAGCGCGGGGCCAATGGCGTCTCGGCTGCTGCTGAAGACCCACCCCTGGGGCGGGGGTTACGTCAATGACAGGTAGGCTCAGCCAATGGGCGCGTCGCTTCTAGAAGGCGGGCCTAATAGTGCGTCTGACGCCATGTATGGGGCGGGGTTAGGTTATTTGATAGGCGCCTCAGCCAATGGGCGCGTTGCTAGGGCCTATATACCCAATCGTGGCACGTCGGCCGCGAAGCACCGCCCCGGGGGCGGGCGTTAGGTTCGCCTCAGCCAATCGGCGCGCCGACAGCCACCGAATGGCTTGAAAGGCGTCCTGACCGAACTACAATCCCCATGACGCTTTGCGTCCAGGCTTAGCAGAGGGAATGGCAATGCTCCCCATAAGTGGACCAGGCTGCCTCCCCATAAGTAGACCAGGCTGCTCCCCATAAGTGGACCAGGATGCCACCCCATAAGTGGACCAGGCTGCCTCCCCATAAGTAGACCAGGCTGCTCCCCATAAGTGGACCAGGATGCCACCCCATAAGTGGACCAGGCTGCCTCCCCATAAGTGGACCAGGCTTCTCCCCACAAGTGGACCAGGATGCCACCCCATAAGTAGACCAGGCTGCTCCCCATAAGTGGACCAGGATGCCACCCCATAAGTAGACCAGGCTTCTCCCCACAAGTGGACCAGGATGCCACCCCATAAGTAGACCAGGCTGCTCCCCATAAGTGGACCAGGATGCCACCCCATAAGTGGACCAGGCTGCCACCCCATAAGTAGACCAGGCTGCCTCCCCATAAGTAGACCAGGCTGCTCCCCCATAAGTGGACCAGGCTGCCACCCCATAAGTGGACCAGGCTGCTCCCCATAAGTGGACCAGGCTGCCTCCCAATAAGTAGACCAGGCTGCTCCCCACAAGTAGACCAGGCTGCCTCCCCATAAGTGGACCAGGCTTCTCCCCATAAGTAGACCAGGCTTCTCCCCACAAGTAGACCAGGCTTCTCCCCACAACTGGACCAGGCTGTTCCCCATAAGTGGACCAGGCTTCTCCCCACAACTGGACCAGGCTGCTCCCCATAAGTGGACCAGGCTGCTCCCCACAAGTAGACCAGGCATCTCCCCATAAGTGGACCAGGCTGCTCCCCATAAGTGGACCAGGCTGCTCCCCATAAGTAGACCAGGCTGCTCCCCACAAGTAGACCAGGCTTCTCCCCATAAGTGGACCAGGCTGCTCCCCATAAGTAGACCAGGCTGCCCCCTACAAGTGGACCAGGCTTCCCCCCACAAGTGGACCAGGCTGCCACCCCATAAGTGGACCAGGCTTCTCCCCATAAGTGGACCAGGCTGCCCCCTACAAGTGGACCAGGCTTCCCCCCACAAGTGGACCAGGCTGCCACCCCATAAGTGGACCAGGCTGCTCCCCACAAGTAGACCAGGCTGCCCCCTACAAGTGGACCAGGCTGCCACCCCATAAGTGGACCAGGCTGCTCCCCACAAGTAGACCAGGCTTCTCCCCATAAGTAGACCAGGCTTCTCCCCACAAGTAGACCAGGCTTCTCCCCATAAGTAGACCAGGCTTCTCCCCATAAGTGGACCAGGCTGCTCCCCACAAGTAGACCAGGCTGCCCCCTACAAGTGGACCAGGCTGCCACCCCATAAGTGGACCAGGCTTCTCCCCATAAGTAGACCAGGCTTCTCCCCATAAGTGGACCAGGCTTCTCCCCACAAGTAGACCAGGCTTCTCCCCACAACTGGACCAGGCTGCTCCCCATAAGTAGACCAGGCTTCTCCCCACAAGTAGACCAGGCTGCTCCCCACAAGTAGACCAGGCTGCTCCCCATAAGTGGACCAGGCTTCCCCCCACAAGTGGACCAGGCTGCCACCCCATAAGTGGACCAGGCTGCTCCCCACAAGTAGACCAGGCTTCTCCCCACAACTGGACCAGGCTGCCTCCCCATAAGTGGACCAGGCTTCTCCCCACAAGTGGACCAGGATGCCACCCCATAAGTAGACCAGGCTGCTCCCCATAAGTGGACCAGGATGCCACCCCATAAGTAGACCAGGCTTCTCCCCACAAGTGGACCAGGATGCCACCCCATAAGTAGACCAGGCTGCTCCCCATAAGTGGACCAGGATGCCACCCCATAAGTGGACCAGGCTGCCACCCCATAAGTAGACCAGGCTGCCTCCCCATAAGTAGACCAGGCTGCTCCCCCATAAGTGGACCAGGCTGCCACCCCATAAGTGGACCAGGCTGCTCCCCATAAGTGGACCAGGCTGCCTCCCAATAAGTAGACCAGGCTGCTCCCCACAAGTAGACCAGGCTGCCTCCCCATAAGTGGACCAGGCTTCTCCCCATAAGTAGACCAGGCTTCTCCCCACAAGTAGACCAGGCTTCTCCCCACAACTGGACCAGGCTGTTCCCCATAAGTGGACCAGGCTTCTCCCCACAACTGGACCAGGCTGCTCCCCATAAGTGGACCAGGCTGCTCCCCACAAGTAGACCAGGCATCTCCCCATAAGTGGACCAGGCTGCTCCCCATAAGTGGACCAGGCTGCTCCCCATAAGTAGACCAGGCTGCTCCCCACAAGTAGACCAGGCTTCTCCCCATAAGTGGACCAGGCTGCTCCCCATAAGTAGACCAGGCTGCCCCCTACAAGTGGACCAGGCTTCCCCCCACAAGTGGACCAGGCTGCCACCCCATAAGTGGACCAGGCTTCTCCCCATAAGTGGACCAGGCTGCCCCCTACAAGTGGACCAGGCTTCCCCCCACAAGTGGACCAGGCTGCCACCCCATAAGTGGACCAGGCTGCTCCCCACAAGTAGACCAGGCTGCCCCCACAAGTGGACCAGGCTGCCACCCCATAAGTGGACCAGGCTGCTCCCCACAAGTAGACCAGGCTTCTCCCCATAAGTAGACCAGGCTTCTCCCCACAAGTAGACCAGGCTTCTCCCCATAAGTAGACCAGGCTTCTCCCCATAAGTGGACCAGGCTGCTCCCCACAAGTAGACCAGGCTGCCCCCTACAAGTGGACCAGGCTGCCACCCCATAAGTGGACCAGGCTTCTCCCCATAAGTAGACCAGGCTTCTCCCCATAAGTGGACCAGGCTTCTCCCCACAAGTAGACCAGGCTTCTCCCCACAACTGGACCAGGCTGCTCCCCATAAGTAGACCAGGCTTCTCCCCACAAGTAGACCAGGCTGCTCCCCACAAGTAGACCAGGCTGCTCCCCATAAGTGGACCAGGCTTCCCCCCACAAGTGGACCAGGCTGCCACCCCATAAGTGGACCAGGCTGCTCCCCACAAGTAGACCAGGCTTCTCCCCACAACTGGACCAGGCTGCCTCCCCATAAGTGGACCAGGCTTCTCCCCACAAGTAGACCAGGCTGCTCCCCACAAGTAGACCAGGCTGCTCCCCATAAGTGGACCAGGCTTCCCCCCACAAGTGGACCAGGCTGCCACCCCATAAGTGGACCAGGCTGCTCCCCACAAGTAGACCAGGCTTCTCCCCACAACTGGACCAGGCTGCCTCCCCATAAGTGGACCAGGCTTCTCCCCACAAGTAGACCAGGCTGCCCCCTACAAGTGGACCAGGCTGCCACCCCATAAGTGGACCAGGCTGCTCCCCATAAGTAGACCAGGCTGCCCCCCCATAAGTGGACCAGGCTTCTCCCCACAAGTAGACCAGGCTGCCCCCTACAAGTGGACCAGGCTGCCACCCCATAAGTGGACCAGGCTGCTCCCCATAAGTAGACCAGGCTGCCACCCCACAAGTAGACCAGGCTGCTCCCCATAAGTAGACCAGGCTTCTCCCCACAAGTAGACCAGGCTGCCCCCCATAAGTGGACCAGGCTGCGCCCCACAAGTGGACCAGGCTGCCACCCCATAAGTGGACCAGGCTGCTCCCCATAAGTAGACCAGGCTTCTCCCCACAAGTAGACCAGGCTGCCCCCCATAAGTGGACCAGGCTGCGCCCCACAAGTGGACCAGGCTTCTCCCCATAAGTGGATTCCCCCCCCCCTTTCATTTCCCAGCCGCGGCCCCTTTAAGGCGCTCTTCCTCCTTTCGGCCACACGGTGCCGCTGCGGAGCCGGCAAGGCTCCCTCCACTGCGCCTGCGCGGAGCCAACAGGCCAGGCGACATCGGGCGCTTCGGACCGCTCCAAATCTCCCCGACCGCGCGGGGGGAGATTGGAAGAGACCATCGCCCTTTCCCTCCGGTCCGGTGGGGGGGGGAAGCGCCTGGACCGATGGTCGAACCGATTCCCGGGGAAGGGGGGGATCGCCGGTTTCCTCCCCCTCCTGCTGGAACTGGATCCTGCCAAGGTGACGTCAGGTTCGAAGCCCCCAAACCCCACCCCACCCCCGCCAGCCGCGGCGGATGGTTTGGCTCGGCTGTAGAGAAGCGGGAGGGAGACGAGACCATTTGCGGAAATAGGGGGGGAATGGTCCAATTGGGGGAAGACGGGAGCAGAATGGCCCATTTGTGGGGGGCAGAGGGGGGCAGCCTGGTCCACTTGGGGGGCGCAGAGGGGGGGCAGCCTGGTCCACTTGTGGGGAGCCGCCTGGTCCACTTGTAGGGCGCAGAGGGTTCCCAGAGAACCCCACTTGTGGGGAGAAGCCTGGTCCACTTGTAGGGCGCAGAGGGTTCCCAGAGAACCCCACTTGTGGGGAGAAGCCTGGTCTACTTGTGGGGGGCAGAGGGTTCCCAGAGAACCCCACTTGTGGGGAGAAGCCTGGTCCACTTGTGGGGGGCAGAGGGTTCCCAGAGAACCCCACTTGTGGGGAGAAGCCTGGTCCACTTGTAGGGCGCAGAGGGTTCCCAGAGAACCCCACTTGTGGGGAGAAGCCTGGTCTACTTGTGGGGGGCAGAGGGTTCCCAGAGAACCCCACTTGTGGGGTGCAGCCTGGTCCACCTGTGGGGCGCAGAGGGGGAGCAGCCTGGTCCACTTCTGGGGGGCAGAGGGGGAGCAGCCTGGTCCACTTGTGGGGCGCAGAGGGGGAGCAGCCTGGTCTACTTGTGGGGGGCAGAGGGGGAGCAGCCTGGTCTACTTGTGGGGGGCAGAGGGTTCCCAGAGAACCCCACTTGTGGGGCGCAGCCTGGTCCACCTGTGGGGCGCAGAGGGGGAGCAGCCTGGTCCACTTCTGGGGGGCAGAGGGGGAGCAGCCTGGTCCACTTATGGGGCGCAGCCTGGTCCACTTGTGGGGAGTTGCTCTTCTGACTCTTATAACCGTAGCTTGCCCCTGAGCATGCGCAGAGTGCCTTTGCTTCCCCCCCTAGCTGACCCTTCCCTTCTCCTCTTTCGCACCCTAGGCCCCTCGCCTGACGCCCCGGGGAGCAGCATGGAGCGCCGGCCCCACATCCCGCCACGCCTGCCCGGCCAGGTAGGACGCTCCCGCCTTGAGCGGCTACCTTTCATGAGGCGGGGAGTTCCCCAGGTTGCCTCTCCAACGCTAGAATTCCCAGAGAATCGTCGTTTTCTCCAGCTCTTTCGGACTACGTATCCCATGATCCCTAGCTAGCCGGAGCGGCGGTCAGGGAATTACCGATGGGAATGGGAGTTGTAGTCCCAAAGAGGTGGGGAAAACTACAATTCCCATGATCCCTAGCTAGCCGAAGCAGCGGTCACAGATGATGGGAATGGTAGTTTTCCACGCTAGCTCGGGATCATGGGAGTTGTAGTCCCAAAGAACTGGGAATACTACAATTCCCATCATCCATGTCCGCTGGTCCAGCTAGCTAGGGATCATGGGAATTGTAGTTTCCCCTGCTGCTTGGGAATACAACTCCCATCATCCCTAGGTAGCAGGAAAACTACAAAAAGCGGGAAAAACTACAATTCCCATCATTCCTGACCGCTGGTCCAGCTAGCTAGGGATCATGGGAATTGTAGTTTTTCATGGGAATTGTAGTCCCAAACAGCTGGAAAAAACTACAGTTCCCATTATCCCGGACGGCTGGTCTGGCTAGCCAGGGATCATGGGAATTGTAGTTTTTCCTCTGATATTTGGGACTACAACTCCCATGATCCCTAGCAAACCGGAAAAACTACAGCTCTTTGAGACTAAGGATGATGGGAATTGTAGTTTTCCCAGCTGTTTGGGACTACACCTCTCATGATCCCGAGCTAGTGGGGAAACAGTGGGGAAACTACAATTCCCATCATCCCTGACCACCGGTCCAGCTAGCTAGGGATCATGGGAGTTGTAGTCCCAAACAGCTGGAAAAACTACAATTCCCATCCTCTGTGACCACCGGTCCGGCTAGCTAGGGATCATGGGAGTTGTAGTCCCAAACAGCTGGGAAAACTACAATTCCCATCATCCCTGACCACTGGGACTCCCCGCCACTTGACGCCCCTTCCTCTCCCCCCGCAGGACCCGCACTGAGGGCGGCGCGGCGCCGGGCCGGCCCCTCCGAAGATGACCCGCACCCACCCGCCGGACCTCCTGCGCCACGTCCAGACGGCGCCGCCCTTCCCCTGCGCCATGTCGGCGGCGCCCCAGCAGCCCTTCCACAAGCGCCACTGCCGCAGCTTCGACTTCCTGGAGTGGCTGGACGAAGACGAGACGCCGGTGCCCGGCCCCCGGCGCGGGCGCGAGGCCCCCCGGGACCCGGCGCCGCCCCGGGCCCGCTCCAAAAGCGCCGGGCGCCACGCCAACGAGCTGCACCCGGTCAAGCTCCAGCCCCAGCGCAGCCGCATCTCCCCCTTCCAGTACGGCGCCAACGCCCCGCCCGCCAACGCCCCGCGCCGGCGCCTGGACATCAAGCCCGACCCGCCGCCGCCACCGCGCTACGTCTCCCCCGCCAGGAGCGGCCTGGCCGTGCCCGGCGCCTGGCGCCCCTCCCGCACCCCGACGCCCAGCGACACCTACGAGGACCGGGCGCCAGCAGACGCCTACGACCCGAACCCGCAACCGGCGCCACTCCAGGTCTTCTATGCCGGCGACGGAGGATACGCGCCGCCGCCGCGCCCGGTCCGGAACTACGCTTCCCCCTTCCTCGACGCCCACCCCGTCCGGGAGGCGCCCAGCCGGACGAACTACGTCTCCCCCTTTTACGTGCCAACGTTTGACGGCGCCGTGCCCACGTTTGACGGCGCCGCGCCTCCCTTTTACGGCGCCACCCCACCACCCTTTTACGGCGCCGCGCCACCGGGCGCACCCGTCCCGGCGCCGGTCTCACGGACATACCCTCACCCGTACGGCGCCTGGCGCCCGGCGGCGGCGCCCTACCAGACCTGGCAGGTCGGGTGCTACCCGCCGGGCGCCGCCCCGTCGCCCTGGCCGACGCCGCGCCTGGGAACCGAAGCGCGCAACCACTCCAAGTCGTGGGACGACATCCTGGCGCCGCGCGGGCGCCCGGACCAACCGCTGTGGCGCGGGCGCAGCTACGAGAACATCCTGGCGCGCCCCCAGGCGCCGCCGGCCCTCTCCCCCGACGCCCGGCGCCCGGCCCCCGTGGTGGTGACGCTCTCCAGCTCCCCCAAGCGCTACGCCGCCCTCTCCCTCTCGGAGAACTCGCTCCTGGAGAAAGCGGGCGCCGCCGGGCGCGGCGCCTGGTTCGTGACGCCGGAGATCACCATCACCGACAACGAGATCGCCGGGCGCCCGGCACCGGCGCGCCAGCGCAGTTTGGAGCAGCTGGACCAGCTGATCACGGACCTGGTGATCGACTACAAGCCGGGCGCCGACCCCGGGGAGACGCCGGGCGCCAGCTCGCCGGACGCCAGCACCGACGAGGACGACGTCATGTGCTCCAACGCCCGCTGCGGGCGCACGGAGACCATGTTCCACGCCTGCCTCTACTTCAAGTCCTGCCACAGCTGCCCCACCCTCTACTGCTCGCGCCACTGCCGGCGCCAGGACTGGCGCCGCCACAAGGAGCGCTGCGCCGCCGGGCGCGCCGCCAGCGCCTGCCGCAACGCGCTGCGCTTCTCCCGGGAGGACGCAGCGGCGCACCGGGCCTTCTCCCGCCTGGCACGGGTCGGCTTCCTCTCCCGCGGGCGCGGCGTCCTCTTCCTCGGCTTCCCCGCCGCCGCCGCCGCCGAAGGCTTCCTCCGCGCCGGGCTGGGCGCCCTGGCGGCGGCGCCAACGTACCTCTCCCTCCGAGAAGTGGGCGCCCACGCCGGGAAGCTGGGCGCCTACGCCCGGGAGTTGCAGCGCGCCGGCGAGGAGTACGACCCGGCCGAGTGCTTCGTGCTGAACGTCACGGTGGCGGCGGGCGAGGGGCACCCGGTGGCGCGCCAGCACGCCAAGGTGGCGCTGGCGGCCTCGGAGCCGGCGCCGGGCGCCGAGATCGAGACGCTGATCCTGACGCCGCCGCCGGGCGCCGGCGACCAGGAGGACCGGCGGGCGCGGGAGGTGTGCTTTGTCCACATCCAGCGGGAGCTGCGCGCCCGGGGGGTGGCGCTGCGGCGCGAGTTCCCGGAGGTCTACGGGCGGCTGGTGGCGTTCGTGGAGAGCGGGCGCCGCTTCACGCCCACCACCATCTACCCCGTCGACAAGAGGACGGGCAAGCAGTTCCTCTGCATGATCATGGCGGGATCCGAACCCCGGACCCTGGACTGGGTGGCCAGTCCCAATCTGCTGGACGAGTTGATGTAGCGGAGGCAAGTGGCGGGGAGTTCCGAGGACGGGAAAAAGCAGCAGGAATGGGCACCGTTTCTGGGTTCAAGTGGCAGGGAGTTCCAACGGACGTTTTGTGGCAGTTAGCAGGACTTTTCTCTGTTCCAGTGGCAGGGAGTTCCGACGGGAAGAACAGAAAGAGAATGGGCTCCGTTTTGCTGCCGTTGGTGGAATGTTTCTGGGTTCAAGTGGCGGGTGGTTCCGATCGGAATGACAAAAAACTGGCGCGTTTTGCTGCCCACGTTCCTTTGTTCAAGTGGCGGGGAGTTCCACTGGGAAGAATGGACAGAACAACACCGGAAATAGGTTTTGCTGCAGTTCCATTGAGTTCAAGTGGCAGGGAGTTCCGATGGGAGGAATGGAGGGAAAAAACAGACACGGGTGTCGTTTTGTTGCAGTTTGTGCGACGTTCCTGTGTTCAAGTGGCAGGGAGTTCCAGCGGGAAGAACTCCTCCAGAACGGACAACGAAAACAGATATGGGCTCCGTTCTTTTTGCAATTTCTTGGTTTAAGTGGCAGGGAGTTCCAACGGGAGGAACGGACCGGAAAAAGACAGGAATGGGCTCCGTTTTGCTGCAGTTCCTTGGACATTTCCAATGTCGCTCCCAAAGGGACTGAAAACGGACCTCTGTTTCTCTTGGCTCAAGTGGCAAGGAGTTCCAATGGGAAGAAGGGACCAAAAAAAGAGAAGAGAAAGAGAGAAATGGGCTCCGTTTTGATGCGGTGTGTGCAATGTTTCTAGCTTCAAGTGGCAGGGAGTTCCGACGGGAAGAACCCCTCCAGAACAGACATGGGACGGAAAGCGGACATCCATTTCTCTCGGTTCAAGTGGCAGGGAGTTCCGACGGGAAGAACGAAAAACAGACTCCTTTTGCTGGGGTTTGCGCCGCGTTTCTTTCTTCAAGTGGCAGGGAGTTCCGACGGGAAGAACGGACCCAAAACGGACCCAAAAATGGGGCAATGTTTCTTTGCTGAAGTGGCAGGGAGTCCCGACGTCCTCGGATCCGCAATCGAATCTCCGCCATGCCGCCTTCCGCCCGTTTCCTCGGAAAACCCAGATTTATCGGCGACGTTTTGTACGATTATTTTGGTTTTTGGGGATCATTATTTGGGCTTATGTTGAAATTCAAAAGAATAATTCAAATTCATCACCATCGTGTTTTCCAAACTGGGACCTTGGTGGATATTTCCTCCCGGAATGCCAATATGATCAATATGATTGGTGAAGTTTTGTATTCTTATCAATATTATTTTATTACTATTATTGCACTTTGGAAAGGCTGTCGAAAACGGTACAATGGGCACACATTGAATGTCGTATTTTTCCTTTGGCGGGGCTGGAAAAGGATTGATATTATTGGTATTATTAATTAATTAATTAATTAATATTAATTATTATAATTTATTTATAATTATTATAATTTATTCTGGTTGTTGCCGTCATTATTAATGATTAATCATGACTATTGTTTATTATTTATTTATTATTATTAATTATTCTTGTTGTTGCTATCATTATCAAATACTAATACATTTAGAATTGTTTAATAATAATAATAATAATAATAATAATAATAATAATAATAATGATTTTTATTATTATTAACTGTAAAATGGGTGCATCAGACAAAGGAATTGTATCTTGAATGCCAAATCAAAATCCTATTTTCCCCCCTTGAGGATTTAACGGTTTGTAAATGGTGCAGAACAGACGGGAAATGTATTCTTATTATTTCATTACTGTTAATGATTATTAGTTATTAATTATTATCGGGAGGTTGATGCGACAAGCTGTAAAATGGGTGCAAGGAATTTTATGTCGGATGCCAAAACTTATTCCCCCCCCCCCCCCGGTTTGTAAATTGTGCGGCGAAAAAAGACGAATGCATGTTCTATTTATTTCCTTAAAGAAAGAGAAATTATATATATATGGAAAGGTATTTTCTGCCGGAGAAATGTAAAAAGCATGTCTATGTACGTTTCTAGGGAAAGGTATAAAAATTATTTGCCTGGAATAAAGACGGAATGGAACTCACAACCGCGTCATCATCATTATTATTATTATTATTATTATTATTATTATTATACACACAAAATCTCTCCTATTCATGCAGTGTCTTCTCCCGCTTGACACAGTCCGGTATATTATTATTATTATTATTATTATTATTATTATTATTATTATACACACACAAAATCTCTCCTATTCATGCCATGTCTTCTCCCGCTTGACACAGTCCGGTGTATTAGTATTATTATTATTATTATCATTATTAGACACACACAAAATCTCTCCTATTCATGCAGTGTCTTCTCCCGCTTGACACAGTCCGGTGTTTTTATTATTATTATTATTATTATTATTATTATTATTATTATACACACACAAAATCTCTCCTATTCATGCAGTGTCTTCTCCCGCTTGACACAGTCCGGTCTATTATTATTATTATTATTATTATTATTATTATTATTATTATTATTAGACACACACAAAATCTCTCCTATTCATGCAGTGTCTTCTCCCGCTTGACACAGTCCGGTGTAGTATTATTATTATTATTATTATTATTATTATTATTATTATTATTATTATTGGCTCATTCAGTTACAGGATTGATTCCTATTCAGGTTTTTCATGTGAGCTATAGGGTGAAAGATATTGAATTAGATTAATCAGTATCAATTAATATATATATATATATACACACACACATACATATTATTTAATAATATATCTTATTCAGTAAATATTGTTTTACCTTAACCCCAATTTCTTGTCTTATTTAATAATATATTAATAAGAACATGAACATATTATTTAACAAAATATCTTATTAAATAAATATTGTTTTACCTTAACCCCAATTTCTTGTCTTATTTAATAATATATGAATATAAACATATTATTTAATAATATATCTTATTAAATAAATATTGTTTTACCTTAGCCCCAATTTCTTGTCTTATTTATTAATATATTAATAAGAATACGAACATATTATTTAATAATATATCTTATTAAATAAATATTGTTTTACCTTAACCCCAATTTCTTGTCTTGTTTAATAATATATTAATAAGAATATAAACATATTATTTAATAATATATTAAATAAATATTGATTTCTCATTTATTATATTATCAAATAATATATATTATTATTAGTAACAATAATAACAATAACAATAATAATAATAATATGTATATATAATATATAATATATATTATAATAATATATATAATCACCAATTTTATTATATTATTAATATATGTGAATAATAATATATACATATTATTGATTCATATATATAATTAGATCAATATTGATTTATCCTTTCCCAAATTTATTATCCTATTAAATAATATATATTAATAACAACAACAATAATACTATATATGATTTATTCATATATCTTATTAAATAGATATTGATTTATCCTTCCACAAATTTATTATCTTATTGCATAATATATTATTATTAATAATAATATGAATATTAGTTAATCAGTTAGTTAATTAGATATACAGTAATAAGATATTTAGGGTCTCAGGCCCTGGAAACTACACTTCCCAAAGTGCACCAGGGTCTTGGCGTGGCCTTTCCCTCTGCTAAGCCTGGGCGCAAAGCATCATGGGGATTGTAGTTCGCTCAGGACGCTTTTTAAGCGATTGGTTGCGTCAAGGCGCTTCGATTGGCTGAGGCGCCTAGCCCCGCCCCCTCCGCGACATCCGACGCACGATAGGCCCCGCCGGCGAGAAGCGACGCGCCCATTGGCTGACCCTACCTACGCCGGCCTATCAAAGAACCTGACCCCGCCCCCGACGCACGATTGGCCCCGCCAGTGAAAAGCGACGCGCCCATTGGCTGACCCTACCTACGCCGGCCTATCAAAGAACCTGACCCCGCCCCCTGCGCGGCATCCGACGCACGATTGGCCACGCCGGCGAGAAGCCACGCTCCCATTGGCTGATCCTACCTACGCCGGCCTATCAAAGAACCTGACCCCGCCCCCGACGCACGATTGGCCCCGCCGGCGAGAAGCGACGCGCCCATTGGCTGAGCCTACCTGTCATCGACGTAACCCAGACGCTGGGGTGGGTCTTCAGCACACGCCGAGCCGCCATTGGCCCCGCGCCTGTCAACGCGGGCGCTGATTGGCTGTGCCCTTCGCGCGCCTCATTTCTCCTCAGAAGGCGCAGCAATGGCGGACGGAGACTTGAAGCGGCTTCCCGACGAGGCCGACGGCGTCTTCAAGTACGTCTTCATCCGCGTCACGGCGCCGGGCGCCGGGCCGGGGAAGGACGTCGTGCGCGGCTACGCCTGGGCCGAATATCCCGGTGAGGGGACGCCGGCGGCGACGTCTGATTGGGCGAGGCGTAGTCACGTGGAAAGTGGAGGCGCGTTTCGATTGGGCGAAGGTGGGGATGGAACTTCGGTCGCGACTTTGGATTGGGCGCCTGGATAGTAGAGGCGGGCGCAGGACGCCGGCAGCGGCTTCCGATTGGGCGTTCTCTAGGCGGGGCGGGGAGAGATCGGCTGTTGTAGGTTCCGATTGGGTGAGGCGCATGCCGGTGAAAAGTCAAGGCGGGGGCAGAACGCTGTTAGCGGGCTCCGATTGGACGAGGGCGGAAGAAGCGGTGGAGTGGCACGTCCGCCTCGCGGCCTCATTGGTCGGAAAGAGCGGGGTCAAAGATCACCCGGAAATGTTTTGAATTGATTGTAAATGGAAGAGGCCACGTTATTATTATTATTATTATTATTATTATTATTATTAGATGTCACAAAATAAAATAGGAGACTAAAAATAAAAGATTGCTAAATAGTATTCACATATAGTATTTTATTATTTATTATTAGTATCATTAATATTAAATATTATTAGTATCATTAATATTTTCCAAATTGGGAAAGGAGTACGGCAAGGCTGTATATTGTCTCCCTGCTTATTTAACTTATATGCAGAATTCATCATGCGAAAGGCTGGGCTGGATGAATCCCAAGCTGGAATTAAGATTGCCGGAAGAAATATCAACAACCTCAGATATGCAGATGACACAACCTTGATGGCAGAAAGTGAAGAGGAATTAAAGAACCTTTTATTGAGAGTGAAAGAGGAGAGCGCAAAATATGGTCTGAAGCTCAACATCAAAAAAACGAAGATCATGGCCACTGGGCCCATCACCTCCTGGCAAATAGATGGGGAAGAAATGGAGGCAGTGAGAGATTTTACTTTCTTGGGCTCCATAATCACTGCAGATGGTGACAGCAGTCACGAAATTAAAAGACGCCTGCTCCTTGGGAGAAAGGCGATGGCAAACCTAGACAACATCTTAAAAAGCAGAGACATCACCTTGCCAACAAAGGTCCGTATAGTAAAAGCCATGGTTTTCCCAGTAGTGATGTATGGAAGTGAGAGCTGGACCATAAAGAAGGCTGATCGCCGAAGAATTGATGCTTTTGAATTCTGGTGCTGGAGGAGACTCTTGAGAGTCCCATGGACTGCAAGAAGATCAAACCTATCCATTCTGAAGGAAATCAGCCCTGAGTGCTCACTGGAAGGACAGATCGTGAAGCTGAGGCTCCAATACTTTGGCCACCTCATGAGAAGAGAGGACTCCCTGGAAAAGACCCTGATGTTGGGAAAGATGGAGGGCACAAGGAGAAGGGGACGACAGAGAATGAGATGGTTGGATGGTGTTCTTGAAGCTACTAGCATGAGTTTGATCAAACTGCGGGAGGCAGTGGAGGACAGAAGTGCCTGGCGTGCTCTGGTCCATGGGGTCACGAAGAGTCGGACACGACTAAACGACTAAACAACAACATCATTAATATTGTTATTAAAATAATATTAATATTAATATTAATATTATTAACTGGGCCCGAGGCAACCCATTTAGGATGAATGGGGGTATGATGCAGTATTCCGGTCCAAAAAGATTGTATAAGAAGCAAAGTTTTTGAAAATTAATAAAAAATATTATTTATATTAAAAATGTGTGTGATAAATAATAATCCAATTGGTCATTCCAACAGGGGAAGAGTTCTGTGTGACTCTAAAGCTTGCGCATCATAGTATAAAATAAAACTACCAAATAATCCAATTGGTAATTCGGATTGATCAAGAGTCCTGTGTGACTCTAAAGCTTGTGGACAATAAAATTAAAAGGCAAAATAATCCAATTGGTAATTCGAACTGGGGAAGAGTCCTGTGTGACTCTAAAACTTGCGCATCATACAATAGAATAAAAATACCAAATAATCCAATTGGTCATTCCAACTGGGGAAGAGTCCTGTGTGACTCGGTTGATAATCAATATCAATAAAAAATTATTATTTATATAAATAGTGCGTAATACATAATAATCCAGTTGGTCCTTCCAACTGGGGAAGAGTCCTGTGTGACTCGAAAGCTTGCGCACCAGAACATAAGATAAGAAGACAAAATAATCCGATGGATAATTCGAACTGATGAAGAGCGCAGTGCAAATTGACCCCCTGACCTGAACGAAGAAGAAGAGCCCTGTGGAACCCCAAAGTCTGCGGCTGTTACTGTATTTCCATGTTGGGTTGGAAGCCGCCAGATGGGCATGGTAGAAATATATTATTATTATTATTAATAAATAAATTGTTGTTAGATGGGGTACAAATACATTTGTTGTTGTTGTATAAATACATTTATTGTTGCTTTTGTTTAAATAAATAAATTTGTTGTTGTTGTCATATAAAGATCCTTATTATTAGGGCATAAATATTATTATTTTTATTATTATCATATAAATTATATTTATCATATTTATGACATTTATTATAATATAGATATCATTATTATTATTAGGGTATAAACATTATCCTTATTATTTAAATATCATTATTATTATTAGGGTATAAACATTATCCTTATTATTTACATATCATTATTACTAGTTGGGTATAAATATCATTATCATTATTGTTTAAATATCATTATTGCTAGTTGGGTATAAATATTATTCTTATTAATCATTATTACCATTAGGTATTATTATTATTATTATTATTAAAATATATTAAAATATATATTATTAAAATATTAAAATATCATTATTATTATTAGGGTATAAATATTATTATTATTATTAGGGTACAAATAATAGATGTCGACGACGCCTCGCCGCTCACCGTTCCTCCAGGCCCAGATCTGCCTCGTCCTTCAGATTCTGGGAGTTGTAGTTTGAGGCTTCCAAGGCGCCCGCTAGTCCTCCAAAGGATTCTGGGAGATGTAGTTTGAAGCATCTAAGGCACCCTCTATTTCCCTTTCCACACAGCATCCCCGCAAAGGACTGTGGGAGTTGTAGTTTGAGGCTTCTAAGGTGCCCTCTACTCCCCTTTGAACAGGGCCTCCTCACAAAGGATTCTGGGAGTTGTAGTTTGAGGCTTTTAATGTCTCCCTAGTCCCCCAAAGAATTCTGGGAGATGTAGTTTGAGGCTTCTACGGCGCCCTCTTGTCCCCCAAAGAATTCTGGGAGATGTAGTTTGAGGCTTCTACGGCACCCTCTAGTCCCCCCAAAGGATTCTGGGAGATGTAGTTTGAAGCATCTAAGGCACCCTCTATTTCCCTTACCCTTTCCACACAGCATCCCCGCAAAGGACTGTGGGAGTTGTAGTCTGAGGCTTCTAAGGCGCCCTCTACTCCCCTTTGAACAGGGCATCCTCACAAAGGATTCTGGGAGTTGTAGTTTGAGGCTTCTAATGTCTCTCTAGCGCCTCAAAGAATTCTGGGAGATGTAGTTTGAGGCTTCTAAGGCGCCCTCTTGTCCCCCAAAGGATTCTGGGAGGTGTAGTTTGAAGCATCTAAAGCACCCTCTATTTCCCTTTCTAAGCCACCCACTCTGAACCCGCCACCCCTGCAAAGGATCCTGGGAGTCGTAGCACGCAAGACAAGACCCGGGTTCGAGACGCGCCCACCATTTTAATTTCGCTTTATTCGATCTGCGGAAAGAGGAGACGGGCCGCCAGCTGGCAGGCGGCTTCTCCCGCCGGTCCGGAGTCGGGGCGGGAGGGCGGGGAGACCCCCGGGCGCCCCACGGCGCCCGGCGCCCCCCGGCTTTCGAGGCTTTGTCCTCACTGCGCCTTGGGGCCCTTTTCGAGGGGTTTCCCGATGTCCCTCCCGCGGAGCTTAAGGCCTGGGGAGAGAGGAAGGGGGTCAGCCGCGCCTCCTCGAACCCGCCACCCCCTCCTCGAACCCGCCACCCCGCTTACCGATGGCTCTCTCGATCTTGCCCAGAACCTGGTTGTTCGGGATGGCCTTGCCCGACTCGTAGTCGGCGATCACCTGCGGCTTCTCGTTGATTTTCTGAAAGAGAGAGAGAGAGGTTTCCGAGTGCGAGTTCTGCGGCTTATTGATTTCCCATTATTTTGGATTTTTTATTGATTTCCCTCCCATTTTTTATAGATTTTGCTTTGTGGTTGGTGTTACCATTGTGGAAAATCTAATAAAGATTTATTTTAAAATAACAATAATAATGACGATTTTGAATAACGACCGTCAACAACAGCTAATAGTTTTTAATAATTACCGTCGCCAGGTCCTTCTGGGTCAGCCCCTTGCCCTGGCGCCCCTGCTGGATGACTTTGCCCACCTCCAGGGGCACCCGGTCGTGGTGCAGCTCCTCCGTCTCCCGGTCCAGCTTGGCCGTGTTCTTCGTGATGGAGTGCTGCTTGTTCTGGCCCGCCGCCCCTGCGGACAAAGCAAGTGACATCACTTCCTATCTGGAAAGGAAGTCACAACATGCGACCCACCCTTAAAAAAACAACGACATGCTACCTATGTCTCTCTTCTCCGGTTAAAAATTAATAATTTTTTGTTTAGTTTATCCCACCCGGCGCGGCGACATCACTTCCTGTCCGGACAGGAAGTCACAACACGCGACCTACGTCTCTCCTCCGGTTAAAAAACCGCACATGCTACCTCTTGGGGTCCCATCTCTGCATTTCAGGGGTCAGACTAGATGCCTCTGGGGGTGCCATTTCTGCATTTCAGGGGTCAGTCTAGATCATAGCTGTCAACTTGCAGATTTGAAAATAAGGGACCAGCAGCCCAAATAAGGGATGTTCCAGGCACAGGTATGTTCGACTTCTGAGCCATAGCTGTTTCCAGGAGTGGAGGAGTGGAGGAGTGGTACCCAAGGAGGAGGAGGAAGGATGCAGGAGGAGACAGGAAGTAGAAGGATGCTTCAAGGAGGTGGAAGGATGCAGGAGGAGACAGGAAGCGGAAGGATGCTTCAAGGAGGAGGAGTGGTACCCAAGGAGGAGGAGGAGGAAGGATGCAGGAGGAGACAGGAAGAAGAAGGATGCTTCAAGGAGGAGGAGTGGTACCCAAGGAGGAGGAGGAGGAAGGATGCAGGAGGAGACAGGAAGAAGAAGGATGCTTCAAGGGGGAGGAGTGGTACCCAAGG
Source organism: Podarcis vaucheri (assembly GCF_965113315.1). Classification (NCBI taxonomy): domain Eukaryota; kingdom Metazoa; phylum Chordata; class Lepidosauria; order Squamata; family Lacertidae; genus Podarcis; species Podarcis vaucheri. The sequence goes on from NC_138758.1 coordinate 52,714,830, forward strand.
AGGAGGAGGAGGAAGGATGCAGGAGGAGACAGGAAGTAGAAGGATGCTTCAAGGAGGAGGAGTGGTACCCAAGGAGGAGGAGGAAGGATGCGGGAGGAGACAGGAAGTAGAAGGATGCTTCAAGGAGGCGGAAGGATGCAGGAGGAGACAGGAAGTAGAAGGATGCTTCAAGGAGGAGGAGGAGGAAGGATGCAGGAGGAGACAGGAAGTAGAAGGATGCTTCAAGGGGGAGGAGTGGTACCCAAGGAGGAGGAGGAAGGATGCAGGAGGAGACAGGAAGCGGAAGGATGCTTCAAGGAGGAGGAGTGGTACCCAAGGAAGAGGAGGAGGAAGGATGCAGGAGGAGACAGGAAGTAGAAGGATGCTTCAAGGGGGAGGAGTGGTACCCAAGGAGGAGGAGGAAGGATGCAGGAGGAGACAGGAAGCGGAAGGATGCTTCAAGGGGGAGGAGTGGTACCCAAGGAAGAGGAGGAGGAAGGATGCAGGAGGAGACAGGAAGTAGAAGGATGCTTCAAGGGGGAGGAGTGGTACCCAAGGAGGAGGAAGGATGCAGCTGAAATACAAAGTGCAAAGGGACCAGATCATTTGGGAGAGCAGCGCCGGTTTTTCGCCTGCAATTCAATAACTGCAAGATTATGCAGATTTGAAAATAAGGGAGCGGCAGCCTCAAAAATAAGGGACCAGCAGCCATAAGAACGGATTTTCCAAGGGGCGCATAATGTTAAAAATGGCAAATACCGTCCAAAATGGGGGAAACTTACATTTCTTTGAGGTCTCCACATCGTCGCCTCTTCTCTGAGCCGCAACGACAGCCTGGGGCAGAAAAGAGGGACATTAGGGGAGCCATAAAAAAAATGATGATTGATTTTTCTTCTTCTTAATTCGTGAATTATGTGTTTAATAAAGATTTTCTTGGTTTGCAAAAGCGAATGCGCTGTAAAGTCTTCTCTGCAGATCTGTCTCATTTGTTAGGAGACTAGCGCAATTATCCTTGGGATTTTATAGAGAGATGTACAGATTTTTATTTATTCAGATTTGTTATCTGATTTATTAAATAAATACTATTTTTATTATTATACTATATTAATAATATAATATAATAAAATAATATAATATAATATAATCAGAATCCAACCAGGGTCTTGTCTAATATAATCACAATCCAACCAGTGTCTTGTCTAATATAATCAGAATTCAACCAGTGTCTTGTCTAATATAATCAGAATTCAACCAGGGTCCTGTCTAATATAATCAGAATTCAACCAGGGTCTTGTCTAATATAATCAGAATTCAACCAGGGTCTTGTCTAATATAATCAGAATTCAACCAGGGTCCTGTCTAATATAATCATAATCAAACAAGGATCTTGTCTAATATAATCAGAATTAAACCAGGGTCTTGTCTAATATAATCAGAATTAAACCAGGGTCCTGTCTAATATAATCAGAATTCAACCAGGGTCCTGTCTAATATAATCAGAATTCAACCAGGGTCTTGTCTAATATAATCAGAATCAAACCAGGGTCTTGTCTAATATAATCATAATCAAACAAGGATCTTGTCTAATATAATCAGAATTAAACAAGGATCTTGTCTAATATAATCAGAATTAAACCAGGGTCCTGTCTAATATAATCAGAATCCAACCAGGGTCTTTCTAATATAATAAAATTACATTTCGGGGGGGGGGGTAGAATGATACATATATATGAAAAAAAGGAAATCAGAAATGGAAAGGAAGCAGAAGAAATCAGGAAGAAGAAATCAGAAAAAAACATTTCTGGATTATTTCAAAACGGATTGGAAACAACTTGAAATATTAGCATCAACATAAAAGGACCAATATTGTTTTTGTTATTATTGTTATGGCAAACATCCTAGCCATCTGAATATGTATCCAAATTTTTAGAGGAGCAAAGAATACGTATCAATTTTTTTAGTGGAAACAAATAATACGTATCAATCTTTTTAAAGGAAACAAATAATACGCATCAGTCTTTTTAAAGGAAACAAAAAATACGTATCCAAATTTTTAGAGGAAACAAATAATTAAGGAATTTGGTGGGTATGCAGAAGCAGAGAGGAAAGCAAAGGAATGAAAATGAAAAGTATAAAATGATATATATATAATGGAACTTATTTATTCTCAATTCAATTTAAATGGAATGGAACTTATTTTTAATCCAATTTTAATTGAAGGCAACTTATTTTCAATTCACTTTAAATCGAATGGAGCTTGTTCTTTTTAAATTAAATTTAAATGCAACTTAAAAATTAAATTGAACGGAACATATTTATTTTTAATCCAATTCAAATATAATGGAACTTATGTATTCTCAGTTCAATTGAAATATAATGGAACTTATTTATGCTCAATTCAATTTAAATTGAATGGAACTCACTTATTTTCAATCCAATTTAAATTGAAAGGAATTCATTTATTTTTCATTAAATTGAATGGAACTCACTTCTTTTTCATCCAATTTAAATTGAATGCAATTCACTTATTTGCAATTAATTTATTTTGAATCCCATTGAATGGAACTCACTTCTTTTTAATCCAATTTAAATGGAATGCAATTCACTTCTTTGCAATTAATTTATTTTTAATTCCGTTTAATGGAACTCGCTTCTTTTTAATCCAATTTAAATTGAATGCAATTCACTGATTTGCAATTAATTTATTTTTAATTCCATTGAATGGAACTCACTTCTTTTTAATCCAATTTAAATTGAATGCAATTCACTTATTTGCAATTAATTTAGTTTTAATTCCATTTAATGGAACTCACTTCTTCTTAATCCAATTTAAATTGAACGCAGTTCACTGATTTGAAATTAATTTATTTTTAATCCCATTGAATGGAACTCACTTCTTTTTCATCCAATTTAAATTGAATGCAATTCACTTATTTGCAATTCATTTATTTTTCATCCCATTTAATGGAACTCCCTTCTTTTTAATCAAATATAAATTGAATGCAATTCATTTACTTTTCATTAAATTGAACTCACTTCTTTTTAATCCAATTTAAATTGATTTTTAAATTATTTTTAATGCCATTTAATGGAACTCACTGATTTTTAACCCAATTTAACCTTCATTTATTTCTCATTAAATCGAATGGAGCTTGTTCCTTTTTATTTTAATTTGAAGAGAACTTAAAAATTTAAATTTCATACAAGATATCCACTTTTAATCCCATTTAAATTCACTTATTTCCAATCCACTGAGGAGCATTCAGGGCGCCATTTTGAGAGGGCGTGGCCTGGCGCGCCGCCATCTTGCCGGGCCAATGGGAGCCTCCGGGGGGCGTGGCCTGCGGGGGGGCGAGGGGCTTTGGAGGGGCGCGTCGCGGCCGGATCCCGTCAGAGCGCCCCGTGAGAGGCCCGGCGGCGGCCGCGCGGGGAGAGGCCTGGGCTCACCTGCTTGGACTTGGCCTGGGCCGCGCTGGGCCCCTTCTTGCGCAGCACCGTCACCGTGTCCCAGTCGCTCTCCGCCATGGCGCCGCTCTGGCTGGCTCCGCCGCCCTCCCGGACGCCTATTGGCCGCTCCTTAAGAAGGGCCCGCCTCTCAGAGGCACGCCCGCCAATCGGCTTCCCCCGCCCCAGGCCGGCGTCGCGGGATTGGTTGGTTGGCGCGCGTCACGCCCCTCGCTCTGGAGGGGGAGCATGCGCGGAAGCGCTGTCCGGGCTGTAGAGCAGGCGCAGAAACGAGCGTAGGTTGCTTTGCTTCACGCCCTTTGGGGAGCATGCGCAGAAACGAGTATAGGTTGCTGTGCTTCACGCCCTTTGGCGAGCATGCGCAGAAGCGACTGTGAAGCTTCCCGCGCTGTGCAGCATGCGCAGAAACGACCATAGGTTGCTGTGCTTCACGCCCTTTGGCGAGCATGCGCAGAAGCGACTGTGAAGCTCCCCGCGCTGTAGAGCATACGCAGAAAGGATGGCCGGCGGCCCTCAACCAACATGGCGGCCCAGCCGCCTCTTCCGCCCTTTCTTCCCCCTCCCTCTTTCCAGTCCCCTTGCCCTCGTCCAAAATGGCTGCCCTAGCAACCCCCTCGCTCGACGCACGCGCGGCGACAGGTCACGCCCACAGCCCGACCTGGGATTGGCCCAAAGGCCGACCTATCGCCGCCGAGTTCACTGCTGCTGCGACTGCTGGGCGCGTGCGCTGAGCGAGGGGCTTCCTAGGCCGGCCATTTTGGACCAGGGCAACGGAAAGGGCAGAAGAGGCGCCCCCGCCGCCATGTTGGCTGAGGGCCTTCGACGGCGATAGGTGGGCCTTTGGGCCAATCCCAGGCCGGGCTGTGGGCGGGGCCAGGCGTTTCCCGCTCTTTCTCCTCCCAGCTGTTTCTCACCTGATTCTCCTCAGCTGTTTCCCACGCCCGGGACGCCCAGGGAGGTTTGGCGCGCTTTTTATTCCCATCAAGGATTATTTCAATTTATTTTTATTTTTATTATGGGAAAAGGCGAGGTGGAGTTTGCCGTACAGTATGTTTCGTCCCGTTTTCAATATTCTGTGGGAAAGGAGAAGAAATGAGGAGTCGCCTCCCTTTTTCAACGGTTCTCATTATAATTCTACTGGTGATTCTGCTCAAAGGGGGAGGGAAGTTCGGAGGAGATGATGTTTTCCCGTTTTTTTTAAAGAAAATACTCTGTTGGTGGCTGGAAAATAGCAATCCATTATTAATATCATTGAATGTTAAATTATTATGATTATGATTCTTATTCTTCTAAATCACAGCCAGCCAAGGGGGACACGGCCTCTTCCCCCCTCAGCCTTCCCAGGATGGTATTTTTCTTGATTGGAATTGGGGGAGAAGCAACTCCAGAGGAAGGGGCTGGGAGGAGAAGAAGAAGAACCATGGATTCTTTCTCTCAAACCAAGGGCAGATCTCCATTGCTTTCTCCCTCAGGCCGCCTTTCAAGTCTTGGAAATTGGATTTAATGTCTTGGAAACGGGAGCTGAAGAGGGTATTGTGCAGAGGAAGCGCTGCTTGCTTGGGGAGCCAGCTCATTCCTCCAGATCCCAATTCCTCCACGGATTATGATGATGATGATGATGATGATGATTATGAAATGAACCCTTGTGGTTCCTTCGCAGATTCCTGCCTTGGACTGGATGACCCTTGGGGTCCCTTCCAGCTCAATGCACCATAATAACAATAATAATAATAATAATAATAATAACAACAAGAATAAATTAAATTATTATTAAATGAACGCCTTGCAGCGGGTTGGACTAGATGACCCTTGGGGTCCCTTCCAGCTAAATGCACCATAATAATAATAATAATAATAATAATAACAATAATAAATTAAATTATTATTAAATGAATGCCTTGCAGCGGGTTGGACTAGATGACCCTTGGGGTCCCTTCCGGCTAAATGCACCATAATCATAATAATAATAATAATAAAGATATGATTCTGGGGAAAAGGCTTCAGAAAGAATATAGAATAAAAGCCCATTTCTTCCCGTTGGTCGCCTGCTGGCTCCTTCTTTCCCCCTGGATTCTTTCTCCCACTGCAATCTGGGCTGGACGTATTCGAGGTCTGCTTGGAGGGGGACCCCTCTTTCCCTTCTGGGGAAAATGATGGGCATTCTTGATCTTTCTTAGGTCTGCATTCCTGCTCTGAAAAGGAGGAGGAGGAGGAGGAGGAAGAAACTTCGCCTGACGAACGGAGAAGAGGAGCGGGAGGAAAAGCCATGAAGGTAAAAGGGAAAAAAATAGAAATTAACATACAACACATAAGAACATTTTGAAACCACCCCAGTCCTGATATATCCCACCGACCCCCCAACACGCACAGTACAGTACAGTAAAAATACAGTGAAATAATTTTATTTATTTGATTGGGGTGGGGCATCACCTCCTGGCTTCCCCCATGTTGGTGAGGTCTGTCTCCTTTTCCTGTTCTCCTTAGGCCATCTAAAGGGGACACTGTTTATTTCCCTATCTATGTCTATTCCAGTATTGGCCACAGGAGGGCACTGTTTATTTCCCTATCGAGGTCTATTCCAGTATTGGCCACAGGAGGTAACTGTTTATTTTCCCATTGAGGTCTATTCCAGTACTGGCCACAGGAGGTAACTGTTTATTTTCCCATTGAGGTCTATTCCAGTACTGGCCACAGGAGGGCGCTGTTTATTTTCCCATTGAGGTCTATTCCAGCATTGGCCACAGGAGGGCGCTGTTTATTTTCCCATTGAGGTCTATTCCAGTCCTGGCCACAGGAGGGCACTGTTTATTTTCCTATTGAGGTCTATTCCAGTATTGGCCACAGGAGGGCACTGTTTATTTTCCCATTGAGGTCTATTCCAGCATTGGCCACAGGAGGGCACTGTTTATTTTCCTATTGAGGTCTATTCCAGTACTGGCCACAGGAGGGCACTGTTTATTTTCCCATTGAGGTCTATTCCAGTACTGGCCACAGGAGGGCACTGTTTATTTCCCTATTGAGGTCTATTCCAGTACTGGCCACAGGAGGGCACTGTTTATTTTCCCATTGAGGTCTATTCCAGTACTGGCCACAGGAGGGCACTGTTTATTTCCCTATCTATGTCTATTCCAGCATTGGCCACAGGAGGGCGCTGTTTATTTTCCCATTGAGGTCTATTCCAGCATTGGCCACAGGAGGGCACTGTTTATTTCCCTATCTATGTCTATTCCAGCATTGGCCACAGGAGGGCACTGTTTATTTTCCCATTGAGGTCTATTCCAGCATTGGCCACAGGAGGGCACTGTTTATTTCCCTATCTATGTCTATTCCAGCATTGGCCACAGGAGGGCGCTGTTTATTTTCCTATTGAGGTCTATTCCAGTCCTGGCCACAGGAGGGCACTGTTTATTTTCGTATGGAGGTCTATTCCAGTACTGGCCACAGGAGGGCACTGTTTATTTTCCCATTGAGGTCTATTCCAGTCCTGGCCACAGGAGGGCACTGTTTATTTTCCTATGGAGGTCTATTCCAGTCCTGGCCACAGGAGGGCACTGTTTATTTTCCCATTCAGGTCTATTCCAGTACTGGCCACAGGAGGGCACTGTTTATTTTCCCATTCAGGTCTATTCCAGTCCTGGCCACACGAGGGCACTGTTTATTTTCCCATTGAGGTCTATTCCAGTCCTGGCCACAGGAGGGCACTGTTTATTTTCCTATGGAGGTCTATTCCAGTACTGGCCACAGGAGGGCACTGTTTATTTTCCTATGGAGGTCTATTCCAGTCTTGGCCACAGGAGGGCACTGTTTATTTTCCCATTGAGGTCTATTCCAGTACTGGCCACAGGAGGGCACTGTTTATTTTCCTATTGAGGGCTATTCCAGCATTGGCCACAGGAGGGCACTGTTTATTTTCCTATGGAGGTCTATTCCAGTACTGGCCACAGGAGGGCACTGTTTATTTTCCCATTGAGGTCTATTCCAGTACTGGCCACAGGAGGGCACTGTTTATTTTCCCATTCAGGTCTATTCCAGTCCTGGCCACAGGAGGGCGCTGTTTATTTTCCCATTGAGGTCTATTCCAGTCCTGGCCACAGGAGGGCACTGTTTATTTTCCCATTGAGGTCTATTCCAGTCCTGGCCACAGGAGGGCACTGTTTATTTTCCTATGGAGGTCTATTCCAGTCCTGGCCACAGGAGGGCACTGTTTATTTTCCTATGGAGGTCTATTCCAGTACTGGCCACAGGAGGGCACTGTTTATTTTCCTATGGAGGTCTATTCCAGTACTGGCCACAGGAGGGCACTGTTTATTTTCCCATTCAGGTCTATTCCAGTCCTGGCCACAGGAGGGCGCTGTTTATTTTCCCATTGAGGTCTATTCCAGTCCTGGCCACAGGAGGGCACTGTTTATTTTCCTATGGAGGTCTATTCCAGTCCTGGCCACAGGAGGGCACTGTTTATTTTCCCATTCAGGTCTATTCCAGTCCTGGCCACACGAGGGCACTGTTTATTTTCCCATTGAGGTCTATTCCAGTCCTGGCCACAGGAGGGCACTGTTTATTTTCCTATGGAGGTCTATTCCAGTACTGGCCACAGGAGGGCACTGTTTATTTTCCTATGGAGGTCTATTCCAGTCCTGGCCACAGGAGGGCACTGTTTATTTTCCTATGGAGGTCTATTCCAGTCCTGGCCACAGGAGGGCACTGTTTATTTTCCCATTCAGGTCTATTCCAGTCCTGGCCACACGAGGGCACTGTTTATTTTCCCATTGAGGTCTATTCCAGTCCTGGCCACAGGAGGGCACTGTTTATTTTCCTATGGAGGTCTATTCCAGTACTGGCCACAGGAGGGCACTGTTTATTTTCCTATGGAGGTCTATTCCAGTCTTGGCCACAGGAGGGCACTGTTTATTTTCCCATTGAGGTCTATTCCAGTACTGGCCACAGGAGGGCACTGTTTATTTTCCCATTGAGGTCTATTCCAGTACAGGCCACAGGAGGGCACTGTTTATTTTCCCATTGAGGTCTATTCCAGTCCTGGCCACAGGAGGGCACTGTTTATTTTCCTATGGAGGTCTATTCCAGTCCTGGCCACAGGAGGGCACTGTTTATTTTCCTATGGAGGTCTATTCCAGTACTGGCCACAGGAGGGCACTGTTTATTTTCCCATTGAGGTCTATTCCAGTACTGGCCACAGGAGGGCACTGTTTATTTTCCCATTGAGGTCTATTCCAGTCCTGGCCACAGGAGGGCACTGTTTATTTTCCTATGGAGGTCTATTCCAGTCTTGGCCACAGGAGGGCACTGTTTATTTTCCCATTCAGGTCTATTCCAGTCCTGGCCACAGGAGGGCACTGTTTATTTTCCCATTCAGGTCTATTCCAGTACTGGCCACAGGAGGGCACTGTTTATTTTCCCATTCAGGTCTATTCCAGTCCTGGCCACAGGAGGGCACTGTTTATTTTCCCATTGAGGTCTATTCCAGTACTGGCCACAGGAGGGCACTGTTTATTTTCCCATTGAGGTCTATTCCAGTCCTGGCCACAGGAGGGCACTGTTTATTTTCCTATGGAGGTCTATTCCAGTCTTGGCCACAGGAGGGCACTGTTTATTTTCCCATTCAGGTCTATTCCAGTCCTGGCCACAGGAGGGCACTGTTTATTTTCCCATTGAGGTCTATTCCAGTACTGGCCACAGGAGGGCACTGTTTATTTTCCCATTGAGGTCTATTCCAGTCCTGGCCACAGGAGGGCACTGTTTATTTTCCTATGGAGGTCTATTCCAGTCTTGGCCACAGGAGGGCACTGTTTATTTTCCCATTGAGGTCTATTCCAGTCCTGGCCACAGGAGGGCACTGTTTATTTTCCTATGGAGGTCTATTCCAGTCTTGGCCACAGGAGGGCACTGTTTATTTTCCCATTCAGGTCTATTCCAGTACGGGCCACAGGAGGGCACTGTTTATTTTCCCATTCAGGTCTATTCCAGTCCTGGCCACAGGAGGGCACTGTTTATTTTCCCATTGAGGTCTATTCCAGTCCTGGCCACAGGAGGGCACTGTTTATTTTCCCATTCAGGTCTATTCCAGTCCTGGCCACACGAGGGCACTGTTTATTTTCCCATTGAGGTCTATTCCAGTCCTGGCCACAGGAGGGCACTGTTTATTTTCCCATTCAGGTCTATTCCAGTACTGGCCACAGGAGGGCACTGTTTATTTTCCCATTGAGGTCTATTCCAGTACTGGCCACAGGAGGGCACTGTTTATTTTCCCATTCAGGTCTATTCCAGTCCTGGCCACAGGAGGGCGCTGTTTATTTTCCCATTGAGGTCTATTCCAGTATTGGCCACACGGGGTCACTGTTTATTTTCCTATGGAGGTCTATTCCAGCATTGGCCACAGGAGGGCACTGTTTATTTTCCCATTGAGGTCTATTCCAGTCCTGGCCACAGGAGGGCACTGTTTATTTTCCCATTGAGGTCTATTCCAGTCCTGGCCACAGGAGGGCACTGTTTATTTTCCCATTCAGGTCTATTCCAGTCCTGGCCACACGAGGGCACTGTTTATTTTCCTATGGAGGTCTATTCCAGTCTTGGCCACAGGAGGGCACTGTTTATTTTCCCATTCAGGTCTATTCCAGTACTGGCCACAGGAGGGCACTGTTTATTTTCCCATTGAGGTCTATTCCAGTACTGGCCACAGGAGGGCACTGTTTATTTTCCCATTCAGGTCTATTCCAGTCCTGGCCACAGGAGGGCGCTGTTTATTTTCCCATTGAGGTCTATTCCAGTCCTGGCCACAGGAGGGCACTGTTTATTTTCCCATTGAGGTCTATTCCAGTCCTGGCCACAGGAGGGCACTGTTTATTTTCCTATGGAGGTCTATTCCAGTCCTGGCCACAGGAGGGCACTGTTTATTTTCCTATGGAGGTCTATTCCAGTACTGGCCACAGGAGGGCACTGTTTATTTTCCTATGGAGGTCTATTCCAGTACTGGCCACAGGAGGGCACTGTTTATTTTCCCATTCAGGTCTATTCCAGTCCTGGCCACAGGAGGGCACTGTTTATTTTCCTATGGAGGTCTATTCCAGTCCTGGCCACAGGAGGGCACTGTTTATTTTCCTATGGAGGTCTATTCCAGTACTGGCCACAGGAGGGCACTGTTTATTTTCCTATGGAGGTCTATTCCAGTACTGGCCACAGGAGGGCGCTGTTTATTTTCCCATTGAGGTCTATTCCAGTCCTGGCCACAGGAGGGCACTGTTTATTTTCCTATTGAGGTCTATTCCAGTCCTGGCCACAGGAGGGCACTGTTTATTTTCGTATGGAGGTCTATTCCAGTACTGGCCACAGGAGGGCACTGTTTATTTTCCCATTGAGGTCTATTCCAGTCCTGGCCACAGGAGGGCACTGTTTATTTTCCTATGGAGGTCTATTCCAGTCCTGGCCACAGGAGGGCACTGTTTATTTTCCCATTCAGGTCTATTCCAGTACTGGCCACAGGAGGGCACTGTTTATTTTCCCATTCAGGTCTATTCCAGTCCTGGCCACACGAGGGCACTGTTTATTTTCCCATTGAGGTCTATTCCAGTCCTGGCCACAGGAGGGCACTGTTTATTTTCCTATGGAGGTCTATTCCAGTACTGGCCACAGGAGGGCACTGTTTATTTTCCTATGGAGGTCTATTCCAGTCTTGGCCACAGGAGGGCACTGTTTATTTTCCCATTGAGGTCTATTCCAGTACTGGCCACAGGAGGGCACTGTTTATTTTCCCATTGAGGTCTATTCCAGTACAGGCCACAGGAGGGCACTGTTTATTTTCCCATTGAGGTCTATTCCAGCATTGGCCACAGGAGGGCACTGTTTATTTCCCTATCTATGTCTATTCCAGCATTGGCCACAGGAGGGCACTGTTTATTTTCCCATTGAGGTCTATTCCAGTACTGGCCACAGGAGGGCACTGTTTATTTTCCCATTGAGGTCTATTCCAGTCCTGGCCACAGGAGGGCACTGTTTATTTTCCTATTGAGGTCTATTCCAGTCCTGGCCACAGGAGGGCACTGTTTATTTTCCTATGGAGGTCTATTCCAGTCCTGGCCACAGGAGGGCACTGTTTATTTTCCCATTCAGGTCTATTCCAGTACTGGCCACAGGAGGGCACTGTTTATTTTCCCATTCAGGTCTATTCCAGTCCTGGCCACACGAGGGCACTGTTTATTTTCCCATTGAGGTCTATTCCAGTCCTGGCCACAGGAGGGCACTGTTTATTTTCCTATGGAGGTCTATTCCAGTACTGGCCACAGGAGGGCACTGTTTATTTTCCTATGGAGGTCTATTCCAGTCTTGGCCACAGGAGGGCACTGTTTATTTTCCCATTGAGGTCTATTCCAGTACTGGCCACAGGAGGGCACTGTTTATTTTCCCATTGAGGTCTATTCCAGTACAGGCCACAGGAGGGCACTGTTTATTTTCCCATTGAGGTCTATTCCAGTCCTGGCCACAGGAGGGCACTGTTTATTTTCCTATGGAGGTCTATTCCAGTCCTGGCCACAGGAGGGCACTGTTTATTTTCCTATGGAGGTCTATTCCAGTACTGGCCACAGGAGGGCACTGTTTATTTTCCCATTGAGGTCTATTCCAGTACTGGCCACAGGAGGGCACTGTTTATTTTCCCATTCAGGTCTATTCCAGTCCTGGCCACAGGAGGGCGCTGTTTATTTTCCCATTGAGGTCTATTCCAGTCCTGGCCACAGGAGGGCACTGTTTATTTTCCCATTGAGGTCTATTCCAGTCCTGGCCACAGGAGGGCACTGTTTATTTTCCTATGGAGGTCTATTCCAGTCCTGGCCACAGGAGGGCACTGTTTATTTTCCTATGGAGGTCTATTCCAGTACTGGCCACAGGAGGGCACTGTTTATTTTCCTATGGAGGTCTATTCCAGTACTGGCCACAGGAGGGCACTGTTTATTTTCCCATTCAGGTCTATTCCAGTCCTGGCCACAGGAGGGCGCTGTTTATTTTCCCATTGAGGTCTATTCCAGTCCTGGCCACAGGAGGGCACTGTTTATTTTCCTATTGAGGTCTATTCCAGTCCTGGCCACAGGAGGGCACTGTTTATTTTCGTATGGAGGTCTATTCCAGTACTGGCCACAGGAGGGCACTGTTTATTTTCCCATTGAGGTCTATTCCAGTCCTGGCCACAGGAGGGCACTGTTTATTTTCCTATGGAGGTCTATTCCAGTCCTGGCCACAGGAGGGCACTGTTTATTTTCCCATTCAGGTCTATTCCAGTACTGGCCACAGGAGGGCACTGTTTATTTTCCCATTCAGGTCTATTCCAGTCCTGGCCACACGAGGGCACTGTTTATTTTCCCATTGAGGTCTATTCCAGTCCTGGCCACAGGAGGGCACTGTTTATTTTCCTATGGAGGTCTATTCCAGTACTGGCCACAGGAGGGCACTGTTTATTTTCCTATGGAGGTCTATTCCAGTCTTGGCCACAGGAGGGCACTGTTTATTTTCCCATTGAGGTCTATTCCAGTACTGGCCACAGGAGGGCACTGTTTATTTTCCCATTGAGGTCTATTCCAGTACAGGCCACAGGAGGGCACTGTTTATTTTCCCATTGAGGTCTATTCCAGTCCTGGCCACAGGAGGGCACTGTTTATTTTCCTATGGAGGTCTATTCCAGTCCTGGCCACAGGAGGGCACTGTTTATTTTCCTATGGAGGTCTATTCCAGTACTGGCCACAGGAGGGCACTGTTTATTTTCCCATTGAGGTCTATTCCAGTACTGGCCACAGGAGGGCACTGTTTATTTTCCCATTGAGGTCTATTCCAGTCCTGGCCACAGGAGGGCACTGTTTATTTTCCTATGGAGGTCTATTCCAGTCTTGGCCACAGGAGGGCACTGTTTATTTTCCCATTCAGGTCTATTCCAGTCCTGGCCACAGGAGGGCACTGTTTATTTTCCCATTCAGGTCTATTCCAGTACTGGCCACAGGAGGGCACTGTTTATTTTCCCATTCAGGTCTATTCCAGTCCTGGCCACAGGAGGGCACTGTTTATTTTCCCATTGAGGTCTATTCCAGTCCTGGCCACAGGAGGGCACTGTTTATTTTCCTATGGAGGTCTATTCCAGTCTTGGCCACAGGAGGGCACTGTTTATTTTCCCATTCAGGTCTATTCCAGTCCTGGCCACAGGAGGGCACTGTTTATTTTCCCATTGAGGTCTATTCCAGTACTGGCCACAGGAGGGCACTGTTTATTTTCCCATTGAGGTCTATTCCAGTCCTGGCCACAGGAGGGCACTGTTTATTTTCCTATGGAGGTCTATTCCAGTCTTGGCCACAGGAGGGCACTGTTTATTTTCCCATTGAGGTCTATTCCAGTCCTGGCCACAGGAGGGCACTGTTTATTTTCCTATGGAGGTCTATTCCAGTCTTGGCCACAGGAGGGCACTGTTTATTTTCCCATTCAGGTCTATTCCAGTACTGGCCACAGGAGGGCACTGTTTATTTTCCCATTCAGGTCTATTCCAGTCCTGGCCACAGGAGGGCACTGTTTATTTTCCCATTGAGGTCTATTCCAGTCCTGGCCACAGGAGGGCACTGTTTATTTTCCCATTCAGGTCTATTCCAGTCCTGGCCACACGAGGGCACTGTTTATTTTCCCATTGAGGTCTATTCCAGTCCTGGCCACAGGAGGGCACTGTTTATTTTCCTATTGAGGTCTATTCCAGTCCTGGCCACAGGAGGGCACTGTTTATTTTCCTATTGAGGTCTATTCCAGTCCTGGCCACAGGAGGGCACTGTTTATTTTCCCATTGAGGTCTATTCCAGTCCTGGCCACAGGAGGGCACTGTTTATTTTCCCATTGAGGTCTATTCCAGTATTGGCCACACGGGGTCACTGTTTATTTTCCCATTGAGGTCTATTCCAGTCCTGGCCACAGGAGGGCACTGTTTATTTTCCCATTGAGGTCTATTCCAGTATTGGCCACACGGGGTCACTGTTTATTTTCCCATTGAGGTCTATTCCAGCATTGGCCACAGGAGGGCACTGTTTATTTTCCCATTGAGGTCTATTCCAGTCCTGGCCACAGGAGGGCACTGTTTATTTTCCCATTGAGGTCTATTCCAGTATTGGCCACACGGGGTCACTGTTTATTTTCCTATGGAGGTCTATTCCAGCATTGGCCACAGGAGGGCACTGTTTATTTTCCCATTGAGGTCTATTCCAGTCCTGGCCACAGGAGGGCACTGTTTATTTTCCCATTGAGGTCTATTCCAGTCCTGGCCACAGGAGGGCACTGTTTATTTTCCCATTCAGGTCTATTCCAGTCCTGGCCACAGGAGGGCACTGTTTATTTTCCCATTGAGGTCTATTCCAGTCCTGGCCACAGGAGGGCACTGTTTATTTTCCCATTGAGGTCTATTCCAGCATTGGCCACAGGAGGGCACTGTTTATTTTCCCATTGAGGTCTATTCCAGTCCTGGCCACAGGAGGGCACTGTTTATTTTCCCATTGAGGTCTATTCCAGTATTGGCCACACGGGGTCACTGTTTATTTTCCTATGGAGGTCTATTCCAGTCCTGGCCACAGGAGGGCGCTGTTTATTTTCCCATTGAGGTCTATTCCAGTCCTGGCCACAGGAGGGCACTGTTTATTTTCCCATTGAGGTCTATTCCAGTCCTGGCCACAGGAGGGCACTGTTTATTTTCCCATTCAGGTCTATTCCAGTCCTGGCCACAGGAGGGCACTGTTTATTTTCCCATTGAGGTCTATTCCACTATTGGCCACACGGGGTCACTGTTTATTGGTCAGATAGTTAAGGATTTCTAGTCCTGCCCCCCCCCCGCTCCCCCTTGGCTACATCAATGGGCCAGGTACTAATTCTTGATCCACTGAGATAAAGTTCATTTGTCTGCTTCAGAGTCCAAATGAAATAAAGGAGATCAATTAAAAGTTTGACAGGGGAAATAATTGAAAAGCCATATTCAAATTCCTGCGTGGAAAAAACTTACACCTAGAAATTAGCACGAATTCTGTTCCATCACTGGCCACACGGGGTCGCTGTTTACTTTGCTATTGAAGTCTATTCCAGTGTAATGCTTTTTATGCTTTAAAAGCTGCGTATGGGAGCTTAAAATAAATAACTAAACGAAGCAGCAGAGAGTAGCAATTGAAACAGACCCCCCCATCAGCATCGTTCGAATGATCTCTAGTGCAAAGGGCAGGATACATATATTTTGGGATGTCCTCTGGGGTTGTGTGCCTGTGGCTTTGGTTGCAGGGAGGAGGTCTCTGTGTGGGGGTTTGTGGGTTTGGTTCTTGTTCTGTTCTGGTTTTTTCAGAACAGTTGCCTTGGAGGCTAGTGGTTGGCCAAGGTAGATAAAAAGAACAGACAAACGCTGTTTTTTCTAGTGTCTTTTCTTCTGCATCTGGCCCAACTGGACTGCCCAAGGCTGCCTTTGGGGCGCAGAGCAGGTGAGGAGCTGTCTCGTTTTTAATTGGTGATGATTATTTTTAATATGTACACAAATATCCCAGAAGCACGACTGCCAAACACTTCTCTTGACAGCTGTCTTCTTTTTTATATATATAATGACCTTTATTATTTATTTAGTTTTAGTTACATACATTACATACACATAATATATGACACTTTACATTTACCCTTGCTCTTGAGAGCGGACTTCCCTCTTTCCTTCTTCCGGCTTCTTTATTTCCCCTCGTTTCTTTCTGAATTTTTTTTTATTGTTCCTCTACTGTTTGCATTTCTACTTTCCATTCCTTCCTTTGTCCTGATAAGTCTGTTGCAACTTCCACTATTTTTCCCTCAATGTTCTGTCCTTTACCTTTCTCCTTGTTTCTCTTACCTCGGCCAATATTTTTGCAAAATCTCAACTTGGGATGCCCTTCTCTCCCCTGGTGTGGTTGTTTTGGCTATCTGACTCATCTTTCTTTAATTTATAGTTTCTTTCAAGGGGCAATTTGCCATAAAATATATTTTTCCTGCTGTTCTCTCTTTCGCCAGAGTGTCTCTATTTCTCTCCCTTTCTCTTTTACCCAATGATTATCTCAATTTCCTTTCCTCTTCTAGTCCAAACAAGCATATTCAGATACACATTCAAATACAAATACAAATCTCCACACACACCGTTCAGCTCTTGATGGAATCCGTCCTTCCGCACAGCGTCTGTAATGAAGAAAGTCTAATAAGGTGGAGAATATAAAACTTCTAATTCCCCCACCGCTTTTCGCAGAGGGTAGCGTGGAAAAGGTCCCAAACCGATCAGTTCTGAGACTTCATAGATATTGAGAAGTAAAGTAGAAGGCAAACAGGATCTCTGACGTCTCTACAGTCCAAAGCTCTTATTAATGTCTTTCGGATGTTTCCAACAACCGTGTTGTTACAATAAGTCTTTGGGCTTCATAATGTTTCCAAGCTAATGTTTCCAAAAGTGCCTTAACAGTACAGTATATACAAAACTCCAAGTTCCTCCCAAATGGGCTGAGTTTTGCGGGAATTCAAAACATTGTCTAGATCTCACATTGAAGTTTGTCTTGTCTCTCTTGCCCCTTTTCTCCTTTCTTACTCCGTAGACTTTTCACAATGCTGACTCCCTCCTAACGATTTTCCCCTGCTCCGTTTTCTCCACCGGCATCGGGTAGGATTCCCTGAATTTCTAAGCCATTCAAACTTCCCCCCATACCTCCTTGTTCTTTTACTGCTTTCGCCCTTGGCCTTTTTGTTTTTGGAGTCTGGGGTTTTATCGTAAGCCTTGGAATAATTTGCCGCCTGTGGTTCCTTCGCAGAGAAAAAGTAGGAAACCCCCAGGGCCTGGTGGAAATGAATTCCATAATAATATAAAACACTGAGAGTGTTGTCAGAGCTGCCCGAGGTCCCAGCTCACAAAGGACCAACGCCACTTCGTTGTTATATACAAAAGTCTTCATTGACGTTCAGTTTGTCTTTCACAGCCGCAGCGTGCAGCTTTACGTCTGAAACCCTAGACCGCCGAAGCTCCGTCTGAGTCTCCTCCCCCCAGACACCAGTTTAAGACTCTGGCCTTGCTCCACCTCTTCCTCTGCTCTTTCCTCCTCTGGCTCCGCCTGTCCGCTGGGGTCTCGCCCTTCCTAGACTCTTCTGACGCTGAGTCCCCTGAGTCTTCCCCCTGCTCCCGGCGGGCTTTAGGACCTGGTTCCCCATCTGGGTTTTCTGCTGTCCCACACGCCTGTACATTTGAACTTGGCGCGCGCGCCCAGCCGGCAACCTTCCTCCTGACCGTTACACTGCTCCTGTCACTGCTTCCCCCTTCGGGGGGGGGGGGGCTAGCTGGACCTGACCTCCCCTCCGTTCCCCCAATCTCCGATAGAGGCATGGTCAGCCCTGACTCATCTTCTCTCCCTGCTGGAGGAGACGCTGGCCCTGACACCTGGGACTCTTCCCCCCCCACTACGCTCTGGTGGGGAAGCTGGTCCTGATCTCCCGCTGCTGCTTTGGGAGTCCCCGCTGGCCCCCTGTCTTTGGTGTGTCCCCCCTGGGACCCCCCTCGCCCTGACCATGGGCGCCTCCTTCTGGGAATCTTCTGATTCGCTGGAGAAGCTCATGGAATCTCTCGGGCCGCTGTCATACTCCCCTACGCTGCCCTCAGATCCCTCCCCTTCGCTCTCCATTTCCTCTCTCCCCTGTGCCTCTGTCCCCGAACCCCTGACATCCATCCCCCCCTCGAAGCCCCCCCTTCCCCCCTCCCTCTCTTCAGGTGCGGGTTCCGGGTGCTCCAGTTCTGTGGGGGTGAGTGCTGGATACCGTTCGTTCCCCCTGGTGTGCAGCTGGCCAGTTGGATCCGGCCAGTCCGTAATAGGCTCGTCGACGTCGATCTCCTCTGCTTCCATCTCTCTGCATTCGTGCTCGAACCCAGGATCCTCCCCCAACACGTCCATGTCCGTCTCTCCCCCCATTACCTCGGGTGATGCTGCGTGCCAGGGTCCCCTTAGCAGTTCCCTGCTCCACCCCACCTCCGGTTGAGTGTCCCACCAATAAGAGCGGTCTGTGGCAGACCCCGAGAGTGATCCCTCTGGGGAGCTTGTGTCTGGCGCCGTCTCCTCAGCGGATGAGAACCCCTGGAAGGTGCTGGCTGAATGTGTGGGTGTGAAAAGCCAGTCGTCGAAATAATCTGCCGGCATAGGTCTGTGCGGGAAGAGTGCATGGAGCTCGTCTTTGAGGTGGTGCTCCTCCAAGGCATCGTCCGGCACCCACCTGTTGGCGCTGGCCGGGGTACCTTCCCTGGCGAGGAGATATTCCACTCCCTCTTCCCCCCATCTCGAGTCCAAAATCTCCGTGACCTCCTTGAGTGGCGCCGCCCTCGGTGACCCCTCCCCCGTTGGGGGAGATATTGAGAAGTATAGTAGAAGACAAACAGGATCTCTCCTGAATGTCTTTGGGATGTTTCCAATAACCGTGTTGAGAAAAGACTTTTTAAAATGCCGACTCCCTCCAAACGCTTTTTCCAAACCTTTCCCCCAGACCTCCTTGTCCTTTGACTGCTTTCGCCCTTGACCTTTTTGCTTTGGGGAGTCTGGGGTTTCCTCGTCAGCCTTGGAATACTTGATGGCTACAAGCCTGGAGCCGGGGGCATTGCTTTTGAAATATACTCAGAGCTGAGCGTGGATTTCAGGCTCTTTATTCAGCTCATGGGGGTGAGGAGGAAGGAAAGTTCCCCCCAAGCATCTCTGTCAGAGCTGCTACCAGGTCCCAGCTCACATAGGACCACGCCACACAGCGTCCACTTTAAAAGAGTCTTTATTGAGTTACAGGTTTCATTTCCGAACTGCAGCGTGCAGCTCTACACCTTCTGCCCTAGGTCGGCGAAGACCCATCTGAGTCCCCGCCTCTTGCACACCAGCTTAATACCCTAGCCTTGCTCCACCTCCTTCGCCTCTCCCTACGTCTCTGGGTCCTTCTGCCCCCCTGGGACTCCTCCCTTCTACTCTCCTCTGACGCTGACCCCCCTGATCCTTCCGCTTCCTTTCGGCGGGCTTTGGGACCTGGCTCACTCTCCGGGCTGCTTACTGCTCCAGCTTCCGCTGCATTTGAACTTGGCGCGCGCGCCCAACTCTCTACTTTCCTCTTGACCGTTGCCTCGCTCTCTGAGGAGGGCGTGACCACCCCTGACTCGTGCCCTCCCTCCTGCTGACGGCCTCCGGAACCCGATGCCTGGCTGCCTTCCTCCCTGCTGCTCTCAGTCTTGAGCGTGGGTCCCGACTTCCAGCTGCTGCTCTCTGAATCTCCTCTGTTCCCTTCCTCCTGGGGTGTCCCCCCGGATCCCCCCCTTGCTCTGCTCACTGGGGCTCCCTTTTGGGAGTCCTCTGACTCACTGCTTAGGCTTGGAGATCTTGGGTCGTCATCATCACTCATTCTCCCTTCGGCTTCCTCCCCCTCGCTCTCTGTTTCCACCCTTCTCTGCGTCTCTGCTTCTGAACCCCTGACATCCATCCCCCCCTCGAAGCCCCCCCTTCCCCCCTCCCCGCTGTCAGGTGTGGGTGCTGGGTGCTCCATCATCATGGGAGGGAATGCTGGATACAGGTCGCTCCCCGTGGGTGGCCGCCAACTGAAAACCTCCGAGTCTTCCCCCTCGCGGTCGTCGACGTTGACTTGTTGCTCTTCCATCTCTGTACCGCCGTGCTCGAACCCGAGGTCCTCCCCGAACACGTCCATGTCAGTCTCTGCGTCGGTCGCTCGACCTGGCATCTCCAGCCACTTCCTGCGCCATTGCTCCTCTGGTCGATCGTCCCACCAATACGAGTTGCCTGATGCCGAACCTGCCGGTGAACCTTCTGGGGAACGGGTGCTCCGTGCGGGTTCCCCTTCTGAGTCGAATCCATGGAACGTGCTGGAAGAAAGTGTGGGTGTGAACAACCAGTCGTCGAAGAAGCTCGCTGGCATGGGTTTGTGTGGGAAGAGGGCATGAAACTCGTCCTTGAGCAGGGGTTCCTCCAAAGCGTAGTCTGGTACCCAGCTATTGGCGCTGGCCCGGGTGCCCTCTCTGGCTAAGAGGTATTCGACTCCCTCCTCCCCCCATCTGGAGTCCAAAATCTCCGTGACCTCGTTGATGTGGTCCTGGTGCTTCACCCCCCGCGTCTCCGTCCGTTCCCGGAGCGGACTTGGCGCCGTCCCTGGCTCCTGGAACCTGTGAGGTGCCTTGTAGGGAGTGAGCACCGACCTGTGGAACACCGGATGCATTCTGGAACCCTCCGGCAGCGCCAGTCGGAAGGCTACCGGGTTGATCTGCGCTTCGACTTGGTACGGACCGATCTGCTTGTGCCCCAACTTCTTCTTGGCAAGTGACCTGGTCGGCACTGCGTGGGCTGCCAACCAGACCCAGTCTCCCACTTGGATCACTTCGCCAACCCGCCTGTGCTTGTCAGCTTGCACCTTGTAGGCGTGCTTAGCTAGCTCCAGCTGCCGTCTGAGTTGATCGTGGACCGCCTGCAGCTCTGACGCGAACGCGTCCGCCGTCTGTGGTTCTCCTTCCCCCACTCTCTCCAGTCCCGGGAAGGTTCTGGGATGCCTCCCATTGTTGGCAAAGAACGGCGTCACTCCTGTGGACACGTGCTTCGTGTTGTTGTAAGCGAACTCGGCTAGCGGCAGGTAATCCACCCACGTCGCAGGCTGTTGATTGGCATAGCATCTCAGGTACTGCTGCATGATGGCATTGACCCTCTCTGCTTGCCCGTTGGTCTGCGGGTGTCTTGCTGATGCCAGATTGACCTTGACATTTAGAAAACCCATCAGCTTCTGCCAGAAAGACGAGATGAACTGGCGTCCGCGGTCGGACAGGATAGACCGTGGCAGGCCATGCACTTTGAACACGTGATCTATGAACAGTTTGGCGGTTTGTTCCGCCGTGGCCACCTTCGCACACGGAATGAAATGTGCCATCTTGGTGAACAAGTCCACCACCACTAGCACAGCTGTCTTGCCTCTCGAGCTGGGTAAATCCGTCACAAAGTCCAGGGCCACCCTCTCCCACGGTTCAAACGGCGTTTGCAGCGGTTCTAACAGTCCCGCCGGTGGTCTGTGTACCGGCTTGGCCCTCTGGCAGGTGTCGCACCTCGCGACGTAGTCCGCGACCTCCCCTCTCAGCCTGGGCCACCAGAAGTCTCTCGCGACTAATTCCATCGTTTTCTCTGTGCCAAAGTGACCGGCCGTGGGTGCGTCGTGCAACTGTTGCAGTACCTTGGCGCGAAGGTCGTCTCCTGGTACATAGACAGCCCCTTTGCGTAGGAGCAAGCCGTCCCGCACCTGGAACTCGTCCGTGGTAGCCGTGCCTCTGAGCAGTTCCGCCATCTTGTCTTGTGCGAATGAGTCGTCCCACAATGCACGTCGCACCGCATCCAGGTCTACTGTAGCTGAGGCACACGCCCACGCCGTCGGTGCGAAGATGTGCATGGCCGCCGCTGGCGTCACCTCTTCTAGGTATTGCGGTTTTCGGGACAGTGCATCCGCCATGATGTTGGTGTCGCCTGGGACGTACTCTATTCGGAAATTGAAGTCAGCAAAGAACTCCGCCCAACGTATCTGCCTCTGGTTCAGGAACTGAGCCGTGCGCCAGTGCTCCAGATTCTTGTGGTCCGTGCAGACCTGCACCGTGTGCTTGGCGCCGATTAGGAAGTGCCTCCACGCCTTGAAAGCTGCATGAATGGCTAGCAACTCCCTGTCCCAGATGGTGTAGTTCTGCTCCGACTTGCTGAGCTTTCTGGAGTAGAACGCTCCCGGCCGCCACACCCCCTGCGGGTCTCGCTGCAGCAGAACAGCTCCCACGGCTCTGTCTGACGCGTCTGTCTCTACCCTCAACGGTTTACTGGGGTCGATATGCAGCAGTTGCTTCTCCGATGCGAAGAGACGCTTGAGCGCTTGAAAGGACTGCTCCGCCTGCTCCGTCCAGATGAATTTCTTTTTTTTGGAGCTGAGCGTGTCCGTAATTGCTGCCGTCTGCATCGCGAACCCCTTGATAAACTTGCGATAGAAGTTGGCGAAGCCGACAAACCGCTGGACCTCCTTCCGGTTGCGCGGGCTCTTCCAATCCAATACCGCACGAACCTTGGTGCTGTCCATGGCTATCCCCTTGTCCGACAACTTGTATCCCAGGAAATCCACCTCCTTCGTGTCGAACTGGCACTTCTCCAGCTTGGCGTACAGTCTATGTTGTTGCAACCTGCTGAGCACCTCCCTCACGTCTCGGTCGTGAGCTTGCTGCGAGTCCGAGAAAATCAGGATGTCATCCAGGAAGCAGACGCATGTCTTGTAGAGGAGTCCCTCCAACACGTGATGCATAAAAGCTTGAAAACAGTGAGAGCCATTTTGTAATCCAAAGGGCATAACCCTGTACTCGTAGGTGCCCAGCGGTGTGAACATGGCCGTCTTCCACTCATCGCCCTCCCGCATGCGGATGAGATTGTACGCCCCTCGTAGGTCCAACTTGGTGAACACGCGTCCCTTGCGCACCGTCGCGAGGAGGTCGTCAATCCTGGGCATGGGGTAATCAGACGGTTTGGTCATCTGGTTCAAAAGGCGGTAGTCCACAACGAGTCTTTTTTGGGGCGTGTCTTTCTTTTTCACGAAGAAAACGGGACTGCCCCCCACTGCCTTGGACTCTCTGATGAAGCCACGCTCCAGGTTATGCTTGATGAACTGTTTGAGTTCCTGCATTTCATCTTCAGACATGGAGTATAGCCGCCCCTTCGGCAGCGTCGCCCCCGGTAGGAGGTCAATCTTGCAGTCATATGGCCGGTGAGGGGGTAGCTTGTCCGCCTCCTTCTCGCAGAAGACCTCCAAAAAGTTCGCGTATTTGTGGGGGACCGCTTGCAACGTTCCCAACTGCAGTTGTGATTCCTCCTCCTCTCCCTCCCGTCGGGGCAGGATGCAGTGTTCTGCGCAATAAGAGGAGCCGAAGATCAGTTGTCTCTGGTACCAAGCCAGTGTCGGACTGTGCCTGTCCAGCCAACTCATACCCAACACAATGGGCGTGTCCGACAGTTGGGTGACATTAAAACTGATGACTTCCCTGTGGTTGCCAAGGCGCATCACCATTGGTGGCGTCTGCTTCACCACCTGCCCCCCTAGCAACTCTCTGCCATCCACTGTGACGACTTGCAGGGGCAGAGTGGCAGGCAATAGCTGTATAGCGTGCTGCTCCACAAAGCTCTGCGCTATAAAGTCTGCGTTGCTTCCAGAATCCACAGAAAGCGGCACTTCGATAGTGACGCCGTTGGGTAGCTGGAGAGACGCTGTGAGCTGCACTACTGGTTTGGGTGGGAGGGGATCCGTGGGTTGCAATATCGCTGGGGGCTGCTTCACAGATGCGTCTGGCTGGGCCCCAGTGCCTCCGTCTCCAGCCAGACATCGTCGTTTCCCTGCTGTGGTTCTCCTTGCTGCGTTGCTGCAGTCACCATTGCTGAGGCTGCAGTGTGCTTGTGGAGCCTCCGGGGACACTCCTTCGCCAAATGGCCTGGATCCTCGCAGATGTAACACTTCCTGTTCCCTCTAGGAGGCTTCGCTTTCACTGCTGCCGGTGCTAGGGCTCTGGCTGCTGACTGAGCCCTTGCACCTCCAACCTCCATCGGTTCCCCTCCCCCTCCTGGCGGAGGTGTGGAGTGCGCACGCGCTGCTTCCCTCGGAACGAAAGAGAAACTTCTCGCTGCTTCGCGCCCTCCACGTCCTTCATCTCTGCACCATGGACGTTCTTCCAGCCTCACCCCCACAGTCAGCGCCCTTTGGACCACCTCCTGCGTGCTTCGGGGCCTCTCCCCCCTTGCAATTTCATCCTTAACCGCAGAACTTAGACCCTCCCAGAAGAGGTCTCTGACAGGGGGCGAATCCCGATCCCATTCTAAAGCACTGACCAGCGCAAAAAATCGGGCGTGATACTGCCGGACGCTCGCCCTCCCTTGTTTTAGTCCATGAATCTCCCGTCTGGCAAGATCCACATCAATAGTAGACAAAAAACACGCATCCATCGCTTTGATAAAGGCATCTGCATTCTGAAGCGCCGGATCTTTATCCCTCCACAAATTGCGCAGCCAGGCTTTGGCATCCCCATGCAAATGGGACAATATGAACCCCACCTTCTCTTCCTCATCTCTAAAGTCTTTTGCCAGCAGTTGTAGTGCGCACATTACGTCTGCTCTAAAATTAGGGTACTGTTGCAAAGTCCCATCGAAGTGAGCCACAAGCCCTCCTGCTCTCCGTGCCAATCCCACGCCCTCCGGTCTGGGTCCCGGTTGCCCTTGCTTAACAAGCATTTCAAACCTGGCGTGTAGGTCTCTGTAGGCGGCTGTAGTCTCCTCCTCCCGTTTCTTGGAAGCCAATACCTCTGAGGACAACTGGGTCACTGCCTCTTGCAGCGCGGAGATCCTCTGTTCTTCCGTCATCTTGCTAACCTTTGTGAGCTTGCTTACAGACACCCCTCTTCCTCCCCTAGCGGCTTCTGCTCCCGCTGCGAGGTTTCAGGTTTCTGAAGCTTTGAAGAGATGGGTCTTACTGTCAGAGCTGCTACCAGGTCCCAGCTCACATAGGACCACGCCACACAGCGTCCACTTTAAAAGAGTCTTTATTGAGTTACAGGTTTCATTTCCGAACTGCAGCGTGCAGCTCTACACCTTCTGCCCTAGGTCGGCGAAGACCCATCTGAGTCCCCGCCTCTTGCACACCAGCTTAATACCCTAGCCTTGCTCCACCTCCTTCGCCTCTCCCTACGTCTCTGGGTCCTTCTGCCCCCCTGGGACTCCTCCCTTCTACTCTCCTCTGACGCTGACCCCCCTGATCCTTCCGCTTCCTTTCGGCGGGCTTTGGGACCTGGCTCACTCTCCGGGCTGCTCACTGCTCCAGCTTCCGCTGCATTTGAACTTGGCGCGCGCGCCCAACTCTCTACTTTCCTCTTGACCGTTGCCTCGCTCTCTGAGGAGGGCGTGACCACCCCTGACTCGTGCCCTCCCTCCTGCTGACAGCCTCCGGAACCCGATGCCTGGCTGCCTTCCTCCCTGCTGCTCTCAGTCTTGAGCGTGGGTCCCGACTTCCAGCTGCTGCTCTCTGAATCTCCTCTGTTCCCTTCCTCCTGGGGTGTCCCCCCGGATCCCCCCCTTGCTCTGCTCACTGGGGCTCCCTTTTGGGAGTCCTCTGACTCACTGCTTAGGCTTGGAGATCTCGGGTCGTCATCATCACTCATTCTCCCTTCGGCTTCCTCCCCCTCGCTCTCTGTTTCCACCCTTCTCTGCGTCTCTGCTTCTGAACCCCTGACAATCTCCTTTATATACCGTATTTTTCGCCCTATAGGACGCACCTACTTTTCAGGGGGGGAAATCAAGGGAAAAATATGATTTCCCCCCCGCAGCTCTGAAAAGCCGCGGAGCCCCATTAAAGAGCGTGCGGCTTTTGCGGGCTTTTGCGGGAGGTGGGGGAATTCCCCCATCTCCCCCAAAAGCCCAAAGGAGGGTTGGAGAGTAGCGGGAAGGCGTCGCGCACCTTCCCGCTGCCCCCCATCCTCTGGGGCTGGCCATGGGGGAAGCGCTGCTCCCCCCCCCCGCCAGCCTCAAAGAGCAGACTCTCCTGGCTTCAGCAGAAGCAACGCGAAGCCCCCGGAGCGCAGGAGCCCAGGAGTCTCTGCCTTCGCCCCATAAGACGCACCCACATTTCCCCTTCATTTCTGGAGGGGGAAAAGGGCGTCTTATAGGGCGAAAAATACGGTACATTCTTGACACAATGGGCCCCACGTGATTGGCTAATTCCGGAGTTCTCCTGGAGGCTAATCAGGTTGCGGATTCACTTCCATCTGGAGCTGGATTGGGTGGCTCCTGCGGACCAATCAGACTGCTGCCTTGTTCTAGGACCAATCAGACTGCTGCCTTCTGGATCCTATTGTTCTAGGACCAATCAGACGGCTGCCTTCTGGATCCTCTTGTTCTAGGACCAATCAGACTGCAGCCTTCTGGATCCTATTGTTCTAGGACCAATCAGACTGCAGCCTTCTGGATCCTATTGTTCTAGGACCAATCAGACTGCTGCATTGCCCCTGTGGTGAGTGCCTGAGGGCCCTGCTCTTGCCACTTACCATCTGGCTTGGGGCGGGGCCTGGGGCCTCACAAGGACTGCTCTGCTGCCCAGGAAGACTCCCCTGTGGTGAGTGCCTGAGGGCCCTGCTCTTGCCACTTACCATCTGGCTTGGGGCGGGGCCTGGGGCCTCACAAGGACTGCTCTGCTGCCCAGGAAGACTCTCCTGCGTGAGTGCCTGAGGGCCCTGCTCTTGCCACTTACCATCTGGCTTGGGGCGGGGCCTGGGGCCTCACAAGGACTGTGTGCTGCCCAGGAAGACTCTCCTGCGTGAGTGCCTGAGGGCCCTGCTCTTGCCACTTACCATCTGGCTTGGGGCGGGGCCTGGGGCCTCACAAGGACTGCTCTGCTGCCCAGGAAGACTCTCCTGCGTGAGTGCCTGAGGGCCCTGCTCTTGCCACTTACCATCTGGCTTGGGGCGGGGCCTGGGGCCTCACAAGGACTGCTCTGCTGCCCAGGAAGACTCTCCTGCGTGAGTGCCTGAGGGCCCTGCTCTTGCCACTTACCATCTGGCTTGGGGCGGGGCCTGGGGCCCCACAAGGACTGCTCTGCTGCCCAGGAAGACTCTCCTGCGTGAGTGCCTGAGGGCCCTGCTCTTGCCACTTACCATCTGGCTTGGGGCGGGGCCTGGGGCCCCACAAGGACTGCTCTGCTGCCCAGGAAGACTCTCCTGCGTGAGTGCCTGAGGGCCCTGCTCTTGCCACTTACCATCTGGCTTGGGGCGGGGCCTGGGGCCTCACAAGGACTGTGTGCTGCCCAGGAAGACTCTCCTGCGTGAGTGCCTGAGGGCCCTGCTCTTGCCACTTACCATCTGGCTTGGGGCGGGGCCTGGGGCCTCACAAGGACTGCTCTGCTGCCCAGGAAGACTCTCCTGCGTGAGTGCCTGAGGGCCCTGCTCTTGCCACTTACCATCTGGCTTGGGGCGGGGCCTGGGGCCTCACAAGGACTGCTCTGCTGCCCAGGAAGACTCTCCTGCGTGAGTGCCTGAGGGCCCTGCTCTTGCCACTTACCATCTGGCTTGGGGCGGGGCCTGGGGCCCCACAAGGACTGCTCTGCTGCCCAGGAAGACTCTCCTGCGTGAGTGCCTGAGGGCCCTGCTCCTTCTTGCCACTTACCACCTGGCCTAGGGAGGGCCTGACAGGCCTCACAAGGACTGCTCCTGCCACTTACTATCTGGCCCAGGGTGGGGCCTCACAAGGATGGTTGTTGCCATTGATGCTGCTACTGCCCAGGAGGACCCGGAGGAGTGCAGAGCCCTTTTTAACATGTTTTGTTTTGTTTTTGTTTTTTAATATTTCCTTTCCTTTTCGATTCTATATATGGGGTGGGATGGATGTTTGGGTGGGCTGGGGAATTTGTTAGATTTTGATGAATTTGTAATTTTAGCAGTTTTTGTTTGTATTGTTGTATTGTTTTCTGGGTTGTTTTTGTTTTTTGTTTTTACTGTTTTAAGGTTTTATTGTTCTAGGCTGCGAAAGAATAATATTAATTGCCATCAATGGAGGCCACTATGAGGCCTGGGATTGCTACCGTGGAGGGGCGAGGGAGGTATGGCGGTGGGGGCAGATGTTACAGGCGAAGGGGATCGAGATATGGATACGCTCGTACCCTTTCCAATCTGCGCCCCATCCCGAGGGACGAGGGTAGGGTGAGCAAGGATTACTCACCTCCGTCACTGGTGCTGTGCAATGCCAGGTCTATAGGCAACAAAACCGCCACCCTGCGAGATTTCTTTATCTCGCAGGGGGTCGACCTGGCTTGTGTGACGGAGACCTGGGTGCGCGAAGGGGCAACAGTTACCTTACGAGAGATGGCGCCCCCGGGTTTCTCTGTCCTCCACCAGTCGCGGACTGTGGGCCGGGGGGGAGGGGTGGCATTATTAATCCGGGAAGATTGTCCTTTCAGGGCTCTACCATCGCCATCGATCCCCGGCATTGAATGTGTTGGCCTAGTGTGGGGCTCCGAGGAGAGCTTGGCTGTCTGGCTGGTGTACCGGCCACCTAGCGCACCAGCAGCCACCCTGTCAGGCCTGCTGGAGGTGGTGGCCGGCTGGGTCTTGGAGTTCCCTAACCTATTGGTATTGGGGGACTTCAACATCCATGCCGATGCCACTCCCTCCTCACAGGCTCTGGACCTGGTGTCTTCCATGGCGACACTAGGGCTCTCCCAGTTTGTTTCGGGCCCCACACATCAAGCAGGCCACACGCTGGATTTGATCTTTGGCGTCGGTATAGATGTGATCATGTCTCCTCCGACGAAGGTGCCATGGTCTGATCACTACGCTCTGAAAGCCAGGATTGACTTTCCACCCCCACCCTGCTTAGGTGGCGAGCCAATTTGGGCTCGCCCGCAGAGGCTGATGGACCCCGAGAGATTCCGCCAAGCCTTGCGGGACCTTTCTCCCCCTGGCGACTCATTGACTGAGCTTGTTGAGGGCTGGAATGCCCAGCTCCAGGCAGCCATCGATGAGATCGCACCTAAGCGCCCTCTGCGACCCCGCAGAAACCGGGCTCCCTGGTTTACCGAGGAGCTTCGGAAAATGAAGCGGGACCTCAGACGGCTAGAGCGAGTATGGCGGGGTGCCCGTGACGGAGCCTCAAGAACATCTTATAGGGCTTTTATGAAAACCTACGAGATGGCGGTGAAGGCTGCTAAGAAGTCATACTTCTCGGCCTCCATTGCATCCGCTAGCTCTCGCCCAGCGCAATTATTTAGCATAATCAGGTCTTTAACGTCCCTTGAGGGACAGCCAAATTTAAATAACAAATTGACACACGGCTGTGAGGCATTTGCGAGCTTTTTTGCGGAGAAGGTCTTGTCGCTCCGCCATGACCTCCCTGCCAATTTGGATACAATAAAGGAACTGGAGGCCCCTCGACTGTCCTCGGGTCCAGTATTGGACCACTTCGACCAGATATCCCCAGCCGATGTGGACAGACTCCTCCGAGCTGGAAAGCCCACCACTTGTTCTCTTGACCCGTGCCCGTCTTGGCTGATTAGAGCGTGTCCAGACGAGGTGCGGGCCCTCCTGGGGAATATCATCAATTTGTCCCTTGGCACGGGGACATTCCCAGGGGAACTGAAGGAGGCAGTGGTGCGTCCGCTCTTAAAGAAAACATCATTAGATCCTTTAGATCTATCCAATTACCGCCCGGTTTCGAATCTTCCGTTCCTGGGTAAGGTGATTGAGAGAGCGGTTGCTGAACAGCTTGGTGGGTTTCTGGATGAAACATCGGCTCTGGATCCATTCCAGTCTGGCTTCCGCGCTGGTCATGGGACCGAGACGGCTCTGGTCGCCCTAACAGATGACCTTCGTAGACAGCTGGATCGAGGCGGGTCAGGGCTGCTGATTCTTTTAGATCTATCAGCAGCTTTCGACATGGTCGATCACGAACTTTTGGACCACCGCCTTACCGACGTGGGGATCCAGGGCACAGTCCTTCAATGGCTGCGCTCGTTTCTCTCTGGTCGGGGACAGAGGGTGGCGCTTGGGGGGGAATTGTCATCGCGCCACTCCTTGGTGTGTGGAGTACCTCAGGGCGCGATACTCTCCCCGATGCTTTTCAACATCTTTATGCGCCCCCTCGCCCAGCTTGTTCGGAGTTTTGGGCTGGGTTGTCATCAGTATGCCGATGACACCCAACTCTATCTGTTGATGGATGGCCATCCTGACTCGGCCCCAGACACACTGACCAGATGTTTGGAAGCTGTGGCTGGATGGTTACGTGGGAGCCGGTTGAAGCTAAATCCTTCGAAGACAGAGGTCCTGTGGCTGGGACGGGGCGATATGGGATTGGGGGGGCAACTCCCATCTCTTGCGGGGGCGCTAGTGCCAGCACCGTCCGTTAAGAGTTTGGGTGTAATCTTCGACACCTCCCTTTCCATGGAGGCGCAGATTGCAGCTATAACAAAGGCGGCATTTTTCCATCTCCGCCAAGCTAAGCAGTTGGCTCCTTACCTCTCTCGCCCTGACCTAGCCACTGTGATCCACGCGACGGTCACCTCCAGACTGGATTATTGTAACTCGCTCTACGTGGGGCTGCCCTTGAGACTGACCCAGAAACTCCAGCGGGTGCAGAATGCTGCAGCGAGACTCCTTACGAGGTCTTCGCTGCGAGATCACATTCACCCGGTGCTATACCAGCTGCACTGGCTCCCGGTGGAGTACAGGATCAGGTTTAAGGTGCTGGTTTTAACCTTTAAAGCCCTATATGGCCTAGGACCCTCGTACCTACGGGACCGCCTCTCCTGGTATGCCCCACAGAGAAACCTACGGTCTTCAAATAAAAACATCTTGAAGGTCCCAGGCCACAGAGAAGTTAGGCTGGCCTCAACTAGAGCCAGGGCCTTTTCGGCTGTGGCTCCGATCTGGTGGAACACTCTGTCACAAGAGACCAGGGCCCTGCGGGACTTGACATCCTTCCGCAGGGCCTGCAAGACAGAGCTGTTCCACCAGGCCTTTGGCCAGGGCACAGCCTGACTCCCTCCCTCGGCAATCTTCGCAGAGCTCTGGCCCAATGGTTGCTAGTGGCTTGAATTAATTAATTTTTATAATGAATGATTTTAGAATGTTGTTTATGTTGTACCTTTGTACTGTTTTATTGTTGTTAGCCGCCCTGAGCCCGGCTTCGGCTGGGGAGGGCGGGATATAAATAAAATTTATTATTATTATTATTATTAGGACCAATCAGACTGCTGCATTTGGATCCTATTGTTCTAGGACCAATCAGACTGCTGCCTTCTGGATCCTCTTGTTCTAGGACCAATCAGACTGCAGCCTTCTGGATCCTATTGTTCTAGGACCAATCAGACTGCAGCCTTCTGGATCCTATTGTTCTAGGACCAATCAGACTGCTGCATTTGGATCCTATTGTTCTAGGACCAATCAGACTGCTGCCTTCTGGATCCTATTCAACTCAGTACATAACAGCTTTGTAGGTCTAGAATGGATCCTAGCGTTCGCGTCTTCAATCCTGCCTCCTTTCCGAACCCCAACCGGTCCGCTAGGCATGAGGAGAGCCGCCCTGAACGCAGCCAGATCCCTGAGGTGGATTTCCCTCGGTGGGTTTCGGAGAGTTGATCCTGCGCTCCTTCAAATGGCGATGATCAAACAGGACTACCTGAGAGAAGGGGATTTCTCCTCTTGTAGTGTGCGTGTGTGTGTGTGACCGCGCACACATATGCACAAATGGCTGGGACTCTTTGGGATCTTATGGATCGAAATCAGGCAGGAGCCTTCATCTGAAGGCAGCCCTGTTTAGGGAAGCTTTGAATGTTCAAGAGGTTATTGTATTTGAGTGTTTCGTTGGAAGCCGCCCAGAGTGGCTGGGGAAACCGAGTCCGAAGGGCGGGATATAAATAATAGCTTATTATTATTATTATTATTCACCATGGGGTTAGTACCTTCTGCAACTTTTTTCTGAGATGCACCTGTGAACAAAAGATAGGATCCTGATAGCAGTCTCCTTTCTTGCATTGCCTGCATGTTCTTGTGTTGGCCTGCTTATGTGAGCTGAAATGGTCCTTATATACTGCAAAATACATGTTTTGACCAAATACTTGCTTACTCCTTGCTGCTGCTAGATAGTATTAAGCGGCCTCAATTCAGACCTGCTTTTTGTTTCCTTGCAGAGATCACCGAAAAGCAGCTTTGGGTTCTGATGCCTAGAGAACAAGGACATCATCCAGAACTGTCTCCCACTGTCTCTCTCAGCAGGTAGGCCGTCCTTCTCTCTTTCTCTATATAGTGTATGTACTATATATGTGTATATATATGTGTGTGTGTGTGTGTGTGTGTGTTTATGTACTGTATATATATGTGTATGTGTAGACTGTATATGTGTGTGTGTGCTTGTGTGTGTGTGTGTATACATATATGTATATATATGTGTGTGTGTACATATGTGTGTGTACTGTATATGTGTATGTGTGTACTGTATATGTGTGTGTGTATATATGTGTGTATGTACTCTCTCTCTATGTATGTGTGTCTGTGTGTACTGTATATATATATGTGTGTATGTGTGTCCTGTATTTGTGTGTGTGTATATATATGTGCTGTATATATATGTGTGTGTGTGTATGTATGTATATGTGTGTGTGTGTGTGTGTATGTACTCTCTCTGTGTGTGTGTGTGTGTCTGTGTGTACTGTATATATATGTGTGTGTGTGTATATATAAGAAGAAAAAGAGAATAAGAATAAGAATATCTTTATTGTCATTGCCCCCTTTGGGGACAACGAAATTACTTGACTGCTCCATAAAAACACTAATTAAAACAATACAGTATAATACAGCAAGGGAGATTAGATGACTTTCCAAGTCCAGGCTTCCCATTGAGGGCCGAGATCGCTCTGGAGAAGAAGCTGTTCTTAAGACGACTCGTTCTTGTCTTCATCGTCCTGTATCTCCGTCCCGACGGCAGGAGCTCAAAGAGACAGTGACCAGGATGCGATGGATCTTTTACTACATCCAGTGCCTTCCTATGGCACCTTGTGGCATAGATCTGCTCTAAGGTGGAGAGTGGGCAGCCAACAATGCTCTCTGCTGCCTTAACAACCCTGCACAACCCCATCCTGTCCTGGGCAGTACAGCTTCCGTGCCACACACATAAGCCATAAGTGAGCACGCTCTCAATGGCATAGGGATAGAAGGCAAGCAGCAGTTTCTGCGGAAGATGGTTTTTCCTTAGAATTCTCAAATATATATGTGTGTGTATGTCCTGTATATGTGTGTGTGTATATATATATGTGTGTGTGTATGTACTCTCACTCTCTCTCTATGTGTGTGTGTCTGTGTGTACTGTATATATATGTGTATGTGTGTGTGTATATATGTGTGTGTATGTATATGTGTGTGTGTGTACTCTCTCTCTCTGTGTACTGCATATATATATGTGTATGTGTGTACTGTATTTCTGTGTGTATATATATGTACTGTATATATATGTGTGTGCATGTGTGTGTTTATATGTGTGTGTGTACGTGGACTGTATATGTGTGTGTGTATATGTGTGTGTGTGTGTGTGTGTACATGTACTGTGTGTGTGTGTGTGTACACTCTCTCTCTCTCTCTGTGTGTACTGTATATATATATGTGTATGTGTGTACTGTATATGTGTGTGTGTGTGTGTGTGTGTGTGTACTCTCTCTATGTGTGTGTGTGTCTGTGTGTACTGTATATATATGTGTATGTGTGTACTGTATGTGTGTGTATGTATATATATGTACTGTATGTGTGTGTGTGTACTCTCTCTCTTTCTGTTTACTGTATATATATGTGTATGTGTGTACTGTATATATATAT
>NC_138758.1:52753682-52756619 GCF_965113315.1 Podarcis vaucheri
TTAATTTCTCCCTTCCCTCCTCCCTTCATCCTTCCTTCCTTCCTTCCTTCCCTCCCTTCTTTCTTAACCCTTCCTCCTTCCTTCCTTCCTTCCCTTCATCCCTCCCTCTCTCCTTCCTTCCTTCCTTCCTTCCTTCTTTTGCTTTTCTTCCTTAATTTCTCCTCCTCCCTTCATCCATCCATTCCTCCTTCCTTCCCCTCATCCTTCCCTCTCCTTCCTTCCTTCCTTCCCTCCCTCCCTCCCTTCTTTCTTAACCCTTCCCTCCCTCCTTCCTTCCTTCCTTCCTTCCTTCCTTCCTTCCCTCCCCCCTTCCTTCCCTTCATCCCTCCCTCTCTCCTTCCTTCCTTCCCTCCCTCCCTTCTTTCTTAACCCTTCCCTTCCTCCTTCCTTCTTTCCCTTCATCCCTCTGTCTCTCCCTCCCTCCTTCCTTCCTTCCTTCTTTTGCTTTTCTTCCTTAATTTCTTCCTTCCCTCCTCCCTTCTTCCTTCCTTCCTTCCTTCCTTCCTTCCTTCCTTCCTTCCTTCCTTCCTTCCCTCCTTCCCTCCCTCCTCCCTTCCCTCCTTCCCTACTTCCTTCATTCCCTCATTCCTTCATTCCCTCCTTCCTTCCCTCCCTCCTCCTTCCTTCCAATCCTTCTTCCTTCCCTCCCTCCTTCCCTCCTTCCTTCCTTCCCTCCTTCCTTCCCTCCCTCCCTCCTTCCTTCCCTCCTTCCTTCC
Organism: Podarcis vaucheri; assembly: GCF_965113315.1. NCBI lineage: Eukaryota > Metazoa > Chordata > Lepidosauria > Squamata > Lacertidae > Podarcis > Podarcis vaucheri. The sequence goes on from NC_138758.1 coordinate 52,754,399, forward strand.
TTCCTTCATTCCCTCCTTCCTTCATTCCCTCCTTCCTTCTCTCCCTCCCTCCCTCCCTCCTTCTTCCTTCCCTTCATCCCTCCCTCTCTCCTTCCTTCCTTCCCTGCTTCCTCCCTTCCTCACCTTCATCCCTCCCTCTCTCCTTCCTTCCTTCCCTCCCCCCTTCCTCCCTTCCTTCCCTTCATCCCTCCCTCTCTCCTTCCTTCCTTCCTTCCTTCTTTTGCTTTTCTTCCTTAATTTCTCCCTTCCCTCCTCCCTTCATCCTTCCTTCCTTCCTTCCTTCCCTCCCTTCTTTCTTAACCCTTCCTCCTTCCTTCCTTCCTTCCTTCCTTCCTTCCTTCCTTCCTTCTTTCCCTTCATCCCTCCCTCTCTCCTTCCTTCCTTCCTTCCTTCCTTCCTTCCTTCCTTCTTTTGCTTTTCTTCCTTAATTTCTCCCTTCCCTCCTCCCTTCATCCATCCATTCCTCCTTCCTTCCCCTCATCCCTCCCTCTCTCCTTCCTTCCTTCCTTCCCTCCCTTCTTTCTTAACCCTTCCCTTCCTCCTTCCTTCTTTCCCTTCATCCCTCTGTCTCTCCCTCCCTCCTTCCTTCCTTCCTTCTTTTGCTTTTCTTCCTTAATTTCTCCCTTCCCTTCCCTTCCCTCCCTCCCTTCCTTCTTTCCTTCCTTCCTTCCTTCCTTCCTTCCTTCCTTCCTTCCTTCCTTTGCATTTCTTCCTTAATTTCTCCCATCCTCCCTTCATCCTTCCTTCCCTCCCTACCTTCTTTCTTAACCCTTCCCTTCCCTCTCTCCTTCCTTCCCTCCTTCCTCCCTTCCATCCCTTCATCCCTCCCTCTCTCCTTCCCTCCTTCCCTCCCTCCCTTCTTTCTTAACCCTTCCCTTCCTCCTTCCTTCCCTTCATCCCTTCCTCCCTCCCTTCTTTCTTAACCCCTTCCTTCCTTCCTTCCTTCCCTTCATCCCTCCCTCTCTCCCTCCTTCCTTCCCTCCCTTCCTCCCTTCTTTCTTAATCCCTTCCTTCCTTCCTTCCTTCCTTCCTTCCTTCCTTCCTTCCTTCCTTCATCCCACCCTCCCTTCTTAACCCTTCCCTTCTTCCTTCCTTCCCTCCCTTCCTTCCCTTCTTTCTTAACCTTTTCCTTCCTCCCTCCCTTCTTTCTTAACCCCTTCCTTCCTTCCTTCCTTCCCTTCATCCCTCCCTCTCTCCCTCCTTCCTTCCCTCCCTTCCTCCCTTCTTTCTTAATCCCTTCCTTCCTTCCTTCCTTCCTTCCTTCCTTCCTTCCCTCCCTTCTTTCTTAACCCTTCCTCCTTCCTTCCTTCCTTCCTTCCTTCCTTCCTTCCTTCCTTCCTTCTTTCCCTTCATCCCTCCCTCTCTCCTTCCTTCCTTCCTTCCTTCCTTCCTTCCTTCCTTCCTTCCTTCTTTTGCTTTTCTTCCTTAATTTCTCCTTCCCTCCTCCCTTCATCCATCCATTCCTCCTTCCTTCCCCTCATCCCTCCCTCTCTCCTTCCTTCCTTCCTTCCCTCCCTCCCTTCTTTCTTAACCCTTCCCTTCCTCCTTCCTTCTTTCCCTTCATCCCTCTGTCTCTCCCTCCCTCCTTCCTTCCTTCCTTCTTTTGCTTTTCTTCCTTAATTTCTCCCTTCCCTTCCCTCCCTCCCTCCCTTCTTTCCTTCCTTCCTTCCTTCCTTCCTTCCTTCCTTCCTTCCTTCCTTTGCATTTCTTCCTTAATTTCTCCCATCCTCCCTTCATCCTTCCTTCCCTCCCTACCTTCTTTCTTAACCCTTCCCTTCCCTCTCTCCTTCCTTCCCTCCTTCCTCCCTTCCATCCATTCATCCCTCCCTCTCTCCTTCCCTCCTTCCCTCCCTCCCTTCTTTCTTAACCCTTCCCTTCCTCCTTCCTTCCCTTCATCCCTTCCTCTCTCCTTCCTTCCTTCCCTCCCTCCCTTCTTTCTTAACCCCTTCCTTCCTTCCTTCCTTCCTTCCTTCCTTCCTTCCTTCCCTTCATCCCCCCCTCTCTCCCTCCTTCCTTCCTTCCTTCCTTCCTTCCCTCCCTTCCTCCCTTCTTTCTTAACCTTTTCCTTCCTCCCTCCCTTCTTTCTTAACCCCTTCCTTCCTTCCTTCCTTCCCTTCATCCCTCCCTCTCTCCCTCCTTCCTTCCCTCCCTTCCTCCCTTCTTTCTTAATCCCTTCCTTCCTTCCTTCCTTCCTTCCTTCCTTCCTTCAACCCTCCCTCCC
>NC_138758.1:52756819-52794319 GCF_965113315.1 Podarcis vaucheri
CCCTCCCTCTCTCCTTCCTTCCTTCCCTCCCTCCCTTCTTTCTTAACCCTTCCCTTCCTCCTTCCTTCCTTCCCTTCATCCCTCCCTCTCCCTCTCTCCTTCCTTCATCCCTCCCTCCCTTCTTTCTTAACCCTTCCCTTCCCTTCCTCTCTCCTTCCTTCATCCCTCCCTCCCTTCTTTCTTAACCCTTCCCTTCCCTTCCCTCCTTCCTTCCTTCCCTCCCTCCCTCTCTCCTTCCTTCCTTCCCTCCCCCCTTCCTCCCTTCCTCCCCTTCATCCCTCCCTCTCTCCTTCCTTCCTTCCTTCCCTCCCTCCCTTCTTTCTTAACCCTTCCCTTCCTCCTTCCTTCCTTCCCTTCATCCCTCCGTCTCTCCCTCCCTTCCTTCCTTCCTTCTTTTGCTTTTCTTCCTTAATTTCTCCCTTCCTTCCTTCCTTCCTTCCTTCCTTCTTTTGCTTTTCTTCCTTAATTTCTCCCTTCCCTCCTCCCTTCATCCTTCCTTCCTTCCTTCCTTCCTTCCTTCCTTCCTTCCTTCCTTCATCCCTCCCTCCCTTCTTAACCCTTCCCTTCCCTTCCCTCCTTCCTTCCTTCCCCCCATTCTTCCCTCCCTTCTTTCTTAACCCCTTCCTTCCTTCCCTTCCTCCTTCCTTCTTTCCCTTCATCCCTCCGTCTCTCCCTCCCTCCTTCCTTCCTTCTTTTGCTTTTCTTCCTTAATTTCTCCCTTCCCTCCTTCCTTCCTTCCTTCCTTTGCATTTCTTCCTTAATTTATCCCCTCCTCCCTTCATCCTTCCTTCCCTCCCTCTCTCCTTCCTTCCTTCCCTCCCTCCCTTCTTTCTTAACCCTTCCCTTCCTCCTCCCTTCCTTCCCTTCATCCCTCCCTCTCTCCTTCCTTCCTTCCCTCCCTCCTTTCTTAACCCTTCCCTTCCTCCTCCCTTCCTTTCCTTCCTCCCTTCCTTCTTAACCCTTCCCTCCCTTCCCTCCTTCCTTCCTTCCCTTCATCCCTCCCTTCCTTCTTAACCCCTCCCTTCCTTCCTCCCTTCCCTCCTTCCTTCCTTCCCTCCCCCTTCCTCCCTTCCTTCCCTTCATCCCTCCCTCCCTTCTTAACCCTTCCCTTCTTCCTTCCTTCCTTCCCTCCCCCCTTCCTTCCCTTCATCCCTCCCTCTCCTTCCTTCCTTCCCTCCCTCCCTTCTTTCTTAACCCTTCCCTTCCTCCTTCCTTCTTTCCCTTCATCCCTCCGTCTCTCCCTCCCTCCTTCCTTCCTTCCTTCTTTTGCATATCTTCCTTAATTTCTCCCCTCCTCCCTTCATCCTTCCTTCCCTCCCTACCTTCTTTCTTAACCCTTCCCTTCCCTTCCCTCTCTCCTTCCTTCCTTCCTTCCTTCCTTCCTTCCTTCCTTCCCTCCCTCCCTTCTTTCTTAACCCTTCCCTTCCTCCTCCCTCCCTTCCTTCCTTCCTTCCTTCCTTCCTTCCTTCCTTCCTTCCTTTCATCCCTCCCTCTCTCCTTCCTTCCTTCCCTCCCCCCTTCCTCCCTCCCTTCCCTTCATCCCTCCCTCCCTCCCTCCCTCCTTCCTTCCTTCCTTCCTTCCTTCCTTCCTTCCTTCCTTCCCTCCCTCCCTTCTTTCTTTCTTAACCCTTCCCTTCCTCCTTCCTTCTTTCCCTTCATCCCTCCGTCTCTCCCTCCCTCCTTCCTTCCTTCCTTCTTTTGCTTTTCTTCCTTAATTTCTCCCTTCCCTTCCCTTCCCTCTCTCCCTTCCTTCCTTCCTTCCTTCCTTCCTTCCTTCCTTCCCTTCATCCCTCCCTCTCTCCTTCCTTCCTTCCCTCCCTTCCTTCCCTCCATTCCTCTCTCCTTCCTTCCTTCCCTCCCTCCCTCCCTCCTTCCTTCCTTCCCTTCATCCCTCTGTCTCTCCCTCCTCCCTTCATCCTTCCTTCCCTCCCTCCCTCCTTTCAGGACCTCTTCTGAAGGCGGGGGGGGGGGGGGGCAAAGTCTTCCCAGGGGCTTTTACGTCGCCCCGGAAACGGGAGAAGTCCTCCTCCGCTCCCCCCCCCCCCGGGGTTTTTTAAAATGCTGGGGTGGGTGGGAAGAAAAGCCCTTGTCCCTTGTCCCCCCCCCCCCAGCCTTCAGAAGAGGTCCGGGGACAGACCTACAAACACACACATATATATATATACAGTGCATACACACATATACAGTACATACACGCAGACACACACACACTTATAAATACAAACATATGTATATACACATGTGCGCGCACACACACACATACATACACACAGACATATATATATACAGTGCATACACACACACACACACATACAGTACATACACGCAGACACGCAGAAACATACATACACATATATATGCAGTACACACACACACACACACACACACATATACAGTACATACACGCACACACACACATCGCAAGAAGTCTCTTCGTCTTGCGGTTTTTTCGTCTTGCGATGCGGCTGTTTCCCTAGCAACGCATTAATTGATTTTCAATGCATTCCTATGGGAAACCGTGCATCGCAAGACGAAGAGACTTCTTGCGATGTGTGCGTGTGCGTGTATGTACTGTATATAAATGTGTGTGTCTCCGTGTATGTGGATCTGCGTGTATGTACTGTATATATGTGTCTGTGTTAATATTTGTGTGTATGTACTGTAGATGTGTGTGTGCGCGCGTCTGTGTATATATGAGTGTGCATGTGTGTGTGTGTACATCTGCATGTATGTACTGTATATATATGTCTCTCTCTGTATGTGTGTGTATGTGTCTGCGTGTATGTACTGCATATATGTGCGTGTGTGCATGTATGTTCTGTATATGTGTGTGTGTTTGTGTGTGTGTGTGGATCTGCATGTATGTACTGTATATATGTGTGTGTGTGTATGCACTGTATATGTCTGTATGTGTGTATATATATGTGTGTGCGGGCACATGTGTATATACATATTTGTATTTATAAGTGTGTGTGTGTCTGCGTGTATGTACTGTATATGTATGTGTGTGTATGTATGTATATGTGTGTGTGTGTGTCTGCGTGTATGTACTGCATATATATGTGTGTGTGTCTGTGTGTCTCTGCGTGTATGTACTGTATATATGTATGTGTGTGTGTGTAAATATATATATATATGAGTTTGTGCGTGTGCGTATGTACTGTATATATGTGTCTGTGTTTATATTTGTGTGTATGTACTGTAGATGTGTGTGTGTGCGTCTGTGTATATATGTGTGTGTGTGTGTGTGTACGTCTGCGTGTATGTACTGTATATGTGTGTGTGTATATGTATGTGTGTGTGTCTGCGTGTATGTACTGCATATATGTGCGTGTGTGCATGTATGTTCTGTATATGAGTGTGTGTGAGTGTGGATCTGCGTGTATTTACTGCATATATATGTGTATGTGTGTGTGTGTGTGTACTGTATATGTTTGTGTGTCTGCATGTGTGTGTGTCTGCGTGTATGTACTGCATATATATGTGTGTGCGTGTGTGTGCGTGTATGTACTGTATATATGTGTGTGTGTGTGTGTCTCCGTATATGTATATGTATATGTATATGTGTGTGTGTGTGTGTGTGTGTGTATGCACTGTATATATATATATATATGTCTGTGTGTGTGTATGTGTGTGTGTGTATGCACTGTATATATTTATATGTCTGTGTGTGTGTATGTACTGTATATATATATGTGTGTGAGTACTGTATGTATGTGTGTGTGTGTATGTATGGGTGCGTGTGTATATATATATATATATGCAGGTTTTGGTGTCTTCGGGTGTCTTCCCGTGTAAGAGTCGGGGTGTCTGTGCGACGTTTCGACGAGGTCTCACTCGTCATCTTCAGGCTGGTGCTTTCGGCTTCTTGTTACTGGAACAGAGCAGAATCTGGTGTTTGAGTTCCTATAAATACTGTGGAGGGGTGTGGTGTATAGCCTCCAACGTTCTGGGCAGAGAGGAAGTTCCTAGATTAGTGTGCCTTTTCTTCTTTTGTTCCTTAATTACTTGAGGGATATCTTGGGTGATTTCATGAGGGATATTCTGAATACCACTGGGTGGGTCATTAAGTGTAGATTAGTTGCTAAAGCTTTTGTGTCTTGACCTCTTGAGCTTGTGAAGAGTTTTTCTGAGAAGATGGCTGTGCTGTGCCCATTAATGAAGCCTTGACAGCCATTCAAAACAAATACAACCCCCCCAAATACATCCTGGACCTGACCAACCACTGCCTAACCAACACGTACTTCATCCACAATGGACAAAGATACAAACAGATAGAAGGAGCACCTATGGGATCACCCCTCTCACCGGTCATCGCAAATTTGTACATGGAACACTTTGAAACCAATGCTTTAGACAAGTCAGAACACAAACCCAAACTTTGGCTCAGATATGTTGATGACACCTTTGTAATTTGGCCACACGGGAAAGAAAAACTAGATAGCTTCCTCACACATCTCAACAGCCTACACCCCAAAATACAATTCACTATGGAAATAGAAGACAACAACCAACTCCCCTTTCTTGACGTCCTAATCTACAAAAAACCTGATGGCTCCCTAGGACACAATATCTACCGGAAAAAAACACACACCAACCGCTACTTACATGCACAATCACACCACCACCCTGCACAAATAAACTCCGTAGCCAAGACTCTCATCTCCAGAACCAAACGCCTGGCTGACAAAGACCACTTGACAACTGAGTTACAGAATCTCTCAAATGTGTTAATCGCCAATGGATACCAGAAAAACAGGGTTACGAAGCTAATCCAAAAAGAAACACCCCCCAAAAACCAAGACACAGAAGAAAACAATGGCATGGCCCTCCTTCCTTATATCAAGGGCACTACAGACAAAATCAGCAAAATCCTCCATAAACACAATATCAAAACAGCCTTCTGCACCAACCAAAAAATAGCCAATATCCTCAGAAACCCAAAAGACAAAATCCAGCTGGAAAACCAAGGGGTCTATGAAATACCCTGCAAAGTCTGCCCAGCCACGTACATTGGACAAACAAACAGACGAATAAATGCACGTATCGCAGAACACAAGAATGCCGTCAAAAAAGAAGAAAAAACTTCCTCTCTTTTCCAACACATGAAAGAAACAGGACACGAAATTAATTTTGCAGATTCCAAATTGCTCTTTAACATGGAACATCACCACAAGAGAATAATCATGGAAGCCATCGAGATAGAGAAACACCCTCACAACATGAACAAGCGTGACGACACGTCCCGCCTGCCAGACATCTGGAAATTAGCCCTCCCCACAAAAACCGACACCAGAACCAGAGGCACACAGAACGCCGTCACCAATCAACCACACCAGACCCAAACCCAGACCCTCTCCACAGACATATTACAGACTCCATCCAGTAGCCAAACTATAGTGGCACCTCCGGATGCTGCACCCCCCTGCAATCCCTACACAGATCTGGCTGGCACAAGGCACAAAACCACAGCTCGCCCCTATACACGAAGCCAAGCCAGAGCACAACTAAATGCAGCACAGCCATCTTCTCAGAAAAACTCTTCACAAGCTCAAGAGGTCAAGACACGAAAGCTTTAGCAACTAATCTACACTTAATGACCCACCCAGTGATATTCAGAATATCACTCATGAAATCACCCAAGATATCCCTCAAGTAATTAAGGAACAAAAGAAGAAGAGGCACACTAATCTAAGAACTTCCTCTCTGCCCAGAACGTTGGAGGCTATACACCACACCCCTCCACAGTATTTATAGGAACTCAAACACCAGATTCTGCTCTGTTCCAGTAACAAGAAGCCGAAAGCACCAGCCTGAAGATGACGAGTGAGACCTCGTCGAAACGTCGCCCAGACACCCCGACTCTTACACGGGAAGACACCCGAAGACACCAAAACCTGCATTCCTGTACCCGTGAAAATCTACGAAAGCATATATATATATATATATATATATGCTTTCGTAGATTTTCACGGGTATATATATATATGTGTGTGTGTGTGTGTGTATATGTATGTATGCGTGTGTGTCTGTATATGCACTTTATATATATGTGTGTGTGTGTTTGTACTGTATATATATGTTTGTGTACTGTATGTGTGTGTGCGCACGTGTATGCACTGTATATATATGTGTATGTGTGTTTGTATGTCTGTGTGTGTCTGCGTGTATGTACTGTATATATATGTGTGTCTGTGTGTGTCTCCGTGTTTGTAGTGTAAATATATATGTGTGTGTGTGTGTGTGTGTCTGCGTGTATGTACTGTACACATGTGTGTGTGTGTATGTGTGTGCGTGTCTGCGTGTATGTACTGCATATATATGTGTATGTGTGTGTGTGTCTACTGTATGTGTGTGCGTGTGTGTGTCTGCATGTATGTACTGTATATATGTGTGTGTGTGTATATGTGTGTGTGTATGCACTGTATATATATATGTGTGTATGTATGTAAGTGTGTGTCTGCGTGTATGTACTGCATATATATGTGTATGTGTGTGTGTGTCTACTGTATATGTGTGTGCGTGTGTGTGTGTGTCTGCGTGTATGTACAGTATATATACGTGTGTGTGTATATGTGTGTGTATGCACTGTATATATATATGTGTGTATGTATGTATGTGTGTGTCTGCGTGTATGTACTGCATATATATGTGTATGTGTGTGTGTCTACTGTATATGTGTGTGCGTGTGTGTCTGCGTGTATGTACTGTATATATATGTGTGAGTGTATATGTGTGTGTGTATATGCACTTTATATACATGTGTGTGTGTGTATGTGTATGTACTGTGTATGTACTGCATATATGTGCATGTGCGCGTGTATGTACTGTATATATGTCTGTCTGTGTGTGTGTCTGCGTGTATGTACTGTATATCTGTGTGTGTGTACTGTATATGTGTGTGTTCGTGTATGTACTGCATATATGTGTGTGTGTCTGCGTGTATGTACTGTATATATGTGTATGTGTGTGTGTACTGTATATGTGTGTGTGTGTGTGTATGTATGTGTGCGTATATATATATATATATATATATATATATGAGTGTGCATTTGTGTATAAATATATATATATGAGTGTGTGCGTGTGTATGTACTGTATACATGTGTCTGTGTTTATATTTGTGTGTATGTACTGTAGATGTGTGTGCGCGCGTCTGTGTATATATATATATGTGTATGTATGTGTGTATATATATATGAGTGTGCATGTGTGTATAGACGTGTGTGTGTATATATATATGTGTGTGTGTGTGTATATGTATGTATGTGTATATATGTGTGTGTGTGTATATATATATATATATGCTTTCGTAGATTTTCACGGGTACAGGAATGCAGGTTTTGGTGTCTTCGGGTGTCTTCCCGTGTAAGAGTCGGGGTGTCTGTGCGACGTTTCGACGAGGTCTCACTCGTCATCTTCAGGCTGCTGCTTTCGGCTTCTTGTTACTGGAACAGAGCAGAATCTGGTGTTTGAGTTCCCAGAACGTTGGAGGCTATACACCACACCCCTCAACAGTATTTATAGGAACTCAAACACCAGACTCTGCTCTGTTCCAGTAACAAGAAGCCGAAAGCACCAGCCTGAAGATGACGAGTGAGACCTCGTCGAAACGTCGCCCAGACACCCCGACTCTTACACGGGAAGACACCCGAAGACACCAAAACCTGCATATATATATATATATATACACACACACACACAGAATGCCATTTCTGTTTCTTCTTTGGGAAGCACATTCCAAAGAGTCATACGATCAACTGCACGCCATAATATCACAATGACCCCAAATAAAGGCTTGCCAGATCTCGCTTTGCCTGTCCTGAGTCTATCTCATCTATTAGTTTCACCTTTTCAGTTGAATTACTGAAATCAATGAACTTTTCCATGATATTCTAATTTTCTGTACCTAAACCTCTGGAAGGGACCCCGAGGGTCATCCAGCCCAACCCGCTGCATGGCAGGAACACGCAGGAGTCCCTTAGGGGGAACAATCCCGCCACCTTGGTTGTGCAGCAACTCTTGCCCTCTTCCATGGCCCACCTCTCCTGCAGCTGCCAGGTCAGCCAGGAAGCCAACATGGCCGCCCACCATGCTGGACTCTTCTGGGCCCCCTGCTGGCCGCTCCCCTGGCTGGCGCTCACGGTCCCCCCCCCCCGGTGGCCATCCAACCAGGAGCCACGGAGGGGACACGGCCAGCAGCAAGAGTGTCTGAACTGCAATTCGCTTTCTCATTATCTCAGCCTCTCCGTGTTACCCAAGATATACAGTCCTACCTCCGCTTGCGTATCCTTCTGGTTACCGTATTTTTCGCCCCATAGGACGCACTTTTCCCCCTCCAAAAATGAAGGGGAAATCTGGGTGCGTCCTATGGGGCAAATGCAGGCTTTCGCTGAAGCCTGCTGGGCGAGGGGGGTCGGTGCGCACCGACCCCTCTCGCTCTCCAGGCTTCAGGAAGCTCTGCGCAACCCTCGGGAGACTGGCTCCGAGGGTTGCGCAGAGCTGCCTGCCGTCCCGGGATCAGCGCACTTCTCCCCATCGCCAGCCCCACAAGCTCGGGGGACAGCGGGGAGGCAGAGCGTGCCTTCCCACTGTTCCCCGACCTGGTTCTTCCAGCCCTGCACCTGGGGGGGGGAAAATATTTTTTTTTCTTTATTTCCCCCCCAAAAAACTAGGTGCATCCTATGGGCCGGAGCGTCCTATGGGGCGCAAAATACGGTACATAAACTTTGGGATACCTAAGCGACAAACCCAGAAGTATATTTTGGCCAAGCGCGCATTCGCGGAAGCAGTCTCTCCGGTTGCGAAAACCTCGGGATCCGGCCGGAGCTCTGGAATGGATCCCGCCAGCAAGCGGAGGTGCCACTGTCTCTGGAATGGCGTCAAGTGCAGTTCTGGAAGAGGAGGGCCGGCGGCTGGGCCTTCGACTGAATTCAATGAAGGGAGAAGAGACTGTCCATCTCTCTTCCGGAGGCAAAGTGACGGGGCTGCCTCAGTTCCCCAAGTGGCAGAGGGAGACACAGAGCTCTGAACCCAGGACGGAATCCCTTGCCATGCAGGAAGGAGGAGAGGTGGACCTATAGGACGCACTTGTTCCGCTCCAAAAATGAAGGGGAAATCTGGGTGCGTCCCATGGGGCGAACGCAGGCTTTCACTGAAGCTTGGAGAGTGAGAGGGGTCGGTGCGCAACGACCCCTCTTGTTCTCTGGGCTTCAGGAAGACACCCGCAGCCTAGGCAGCCCTGCGGGAGTTCCCGCAGCTTGCTTCCCGGAGCGCCGGGCACGCTGAAAGCTGAACGCAGCCGCAGCCTAGGCAACCCTGCGGGAGATAGCAGCCTGCCGCAAAGTGCCCCTCGCGCCGGCCAGACATCCACAGCGTGGGGAGCCCAACAGGAGTTCCCCACAGGGCTCCCCACACTGCGGATAGCAGCCTGCCACCTGGTGTGCGAGGCGCAGAGCGCCCCACGCGCTGGGCAGACATCGGCCAGCCCCACAAGCTTGGGGGACAGCAGGGAGGCGCAGCGCCGCCATCCCGCTGTTCCTCAACCTGTTTCGGTTTCCCTGACCTGGTTTTGGGGGGGGGAAATAAAGGGAAATTTTTACCCCTTTATTTCCCCCCAAAAAAACTAGGTGCGTCCTATGGGACGAAAAATATGGTAATTGAGCCCCTACAAACCGCCAGGTCCAAGAAAAAGTAGCTAGAGCTATTCCACAGGCACCTTCAAAGTTTTAGGGTGGGTCCAGATCACAAAATTGGAACGGGAACACTTCCTAATGATTTCTGCTCAGGAGAAGCCAAGTGCTCTGGACCACGATGTTGAATGGGCCTTCAGTGACTGAAACAGCTTTGGGATCTTATAGATCCAGCTGAAACAGGGATTTGCAAGGAAGTAGTGCACACATCTCGTTTCGCTCAAGGTAATTTGAATATGGCTTTTAAATTATTTCCCCTGTCAAACTTTTAATTTATCTCATTTATTTCATTTGGACTCTGAAGCAGACAAATGAACTTTATCTCAGTGGATCCAGAATTAGTACCTGGCCCATTGATGTAGCCAAGGGGGAGCGGGGGGGGGGGCAGCACTAGATCCCACCCTGGCCAGCACCCAGGAGATTCCCTAAGAGAAAGAGAGAAGGATGGCCTACCTGCTGAGGGAGACAGTGGGAGACAGTTCTGGATGATGTCCTTGTTCTGTAGCTGCTTTTCAGTGATCTCTGCAAGGAAACAAAAAGCAGGTCTGAATTGAGGCCGCTTAATACTATCTAGCAGCAGCAAGGAGTAAGCAAGTATTTGGTCAAAACATGTATTTTGCAGTATATAAGGACCATTTCAGCTCACATAAGCAGGCCAACACAAGAACATGCAGGCAATGCAACAAAGGAGACTGCTATCAGGATCCTATATTTTATTCACAGGTGCATCTCAGAAAAAAGTTGCAGAAGGTACTAACCCCATGGTGAATAATAATAATAATAATAAGCTATTATTTATATCCCGCCCTTCGGACTCGGTTTCCCCAGCCACTCTGGGCGGCTTCCAACGAAACACTCAAATACAATAACCTCTTGAACATTCAAAGCTTCCCTAAACAGGGCTGCCTTCAGATGAAGGATCCTGCCTGATTTCGATCCATAAGATCCCAAAGAGTCCCAGCCATTTGTGAGTTTTCCAGCAATACTGGGAAAGACATTAAGAGGAAAATAAACAGTGCCCTCGTGTGGCCAGTGCTGGTATAAAATTCATTTCTAGGTGCTAGTTATTTCCACGCAGGAATTTGAATATGGCTCTAAAATTAATTCCCCTTTCAAACTTTTAATTTATCTCATTTGGATTCTGAAGCATACAAATGAGCTTCACCTCCTTTGATCATCACAACAATAGTATAATGTACATTGGACCAAGAATTAGTACAGGGCTCGTGGATCAAGTAAAGCAAGAGAGAGCCAGTGTGGTGTAGTGGTGAAGAGCGGTGGATTTGTAATCTGGGGAACCGGGTTCGCGTCTCCGCTCCTCCACATGCAGCTGCCGGGTGACCTTGGGCCAGTCACACTTCTCTGAAGTCTCTCAGCCCCACTCACCCCACAGAGTGTTTGTTGTGGGGGAGGAAGGGAAAGGAGGTTGTGAGCCGCTTTGAGACTCCTTCGGGTAGTGATCAAGCAGGATATCAAATCCAAACTCTTCTACTCTTCTTCTTCAATAGAAATCCTAAACTATCTGACCAATTCCATGGGCTCTGCCCCCCTTTCCAAAGTCCTGCCCTCCAACAAGGACCCTGCCTAGGCTGATGACCTGGCCCCAAGCTTCCTGGCTGAGTTAAATTTCCCAACATTTCACATTATGTGTAGTTTTAGGATTCTTCACATGAACACGAATTATGCTTTGGAGCAGACAAGTAGTGATCAGAAATCATGGGGCTGATGAGCTGCTTCTCATGGCATGAGGGGCCTGATCTGGGCCACAACTTGCCCCCCCCCCCATAGATGTAAACCACAAACGAGGAGGAAGTGGGACTTACAGGAGATCTCTCCAGGCCGTTGGAAAGATGATTCGGAGAAAGGGCCAGAGCAACGGCAAGACTCCATGACCAGCCAAGCCCCAAACGCATCAGGCCGAGAGAAGCACGGGAGGCAGCGCAAACGCCCAGCAGACGCCTTCTAGAGAAAGAGACAGGTTTCAGGGTTAACCACAAAGTTCATTTGTTTTGCATCCACATTTGATTGAGTATGCGGCTGAGCAGTCAGACATTTATACCTCCGGGCAAAGGGAAAACCATGCGCCTACTCTGAAGGCTCATCAATGTCGAAAGTGCTTTTCTTGAGAGCCCCTCTCTGCCGCAAGTGTCCCAAACTGGTTTGTAAATATTAACTACTCCTACTTTATGGATCTGAATTACTCAAACGGCTTCTACAGCAGGGGTTGATCCCCATTTCTTCTTGTGGTGTTCAGTTCAGAGTATCTGTTTTCAAAAATCAAACAGAAAGTAATATAGGGTTGCCCTTAAGGCTGGGGTCTTCTAGACCCAAACTGGGTTTTGGATGCTCCATTAGACAAACCAGCCAGCTCCCTGCCTCTCTAATTCACTGGGCATTCAAGGATTGGCTTGCAAATTAATTATAGTTTTTAATTTAGGCCTCTTCCAAAACATTTATCTCAAGATGTAACGTGCAAGTCTACCACTTTGGGATGCTAATTCATCTCCGCTTGGATTATGTGGATAAATCGATAGGTGGAAGAATCAATTCCCTGGTTCAAGCAATGGTTCATCGGAAGAAATGAAGTTTTCAACACATTGCTTTGTCCCCTTTAGAAAAGGAAAAAGGAGACAAACCTCACCAACATGGGGGAAGCCAGGAGCAGCTGCCCTACCCCATTGAAATAAATAAAAACACTTGACTGTATTCTAACTGTACTGTGCTGGTTACGGGTGTCGGTGTGATATATCAGGAGGGGGGTTGTTTCAAAATGTTCTTAAGTGTTTGGTGCATATTTCTATTTTTTCCCCTTTTACCTTCATGTCTGCAGCTGACTTTTCCTCCACCTCCTCTTCTCCCTTCATCAGGCGAAGTTTCTTCCTCCTCCTCTTCCTCCTTTTCAGAGCACGAATTCAGACCTAAGAAATGTCAGTAAGGTCAATTATTTCCCAAGAAGGGAAAGAGGGGTCCCCGTCCAAGCAGACCTCGAATATGTCCAGCCCAGATTGCAGTGGAAGAAAGAATCCAGTGGGAAAGGAGCCAGGAGACGACTAACGGGAAGAAATGGGCTTTTATTCTATATTCTTTCTGAAGCCCTTTCCCAAGAATCACATAATGGTGCCTCTAGCCGGAAGGGATCCCAAGGGTCATCCAGCCCAACCCGTTGCAATAGTGGAAAAAACATGGATAGGAAAATAAACAGTGACCCCGTGTGGCCATTCCTGGAAAAGACATCAAAGAATATTTCCAAACAGGAATTTGAATTTGGCTTTAAAATTATGTCCCCTGTCAAACTTTTAATTGATCTCCTTTGGATTCTGAAGCATACAAATGAGCTTTACCTCCTTTTATCATCACAACAATAGTAATGATGACATGTTTTTTGTCCTGATTTATGATTAATAAATCCATAGTTTGATTAATAAATCCATGGTTCCACAAGCCTCACGCCACTCTGTGTGCGCCGTTAGCTCGGCTTACATGTCCTGGCTTTTAAGCCTGATTTATGTTGGAGCAGAGGATTTACGTGGGTCTTCTCAGGGGGACGGCCGGAAGGAGACGATCCTGCTGGGTCTTGCTCCCCTCCGCCTCCCTTCAAGGAATCCTCTTTCTCTTTCTTCTTTCTATATCGGGAAGGGACCCCAAGGGTCATCCAGGCAGGAATTGGCCCCCTCCCCCCCTTGGTGTCCCCAGCCCAGCTGGACGCTGCCCTCTTCAGTGGCCCTTGGAAGGGGATCCAGGGATCCACGGAGGGATCCACCCTTCAGTCCCGCCATGAAGCCCCCCCCCTTGCCATCCCCTTTGGCTGCCTGAGCTTCTCGGGGCGACTGCTCATCCAAAGTGGGTTTTGGAGGCTCCATCAGACAAACCAGCCAGCTCCCTGCCTCAGGTATTTGAATGCCCAGTGAATTCAAGTATTATCATGTGTGTGCCAGTGTACCCCTTTGGGATGCTCATTCATCTCCGCTTGGATTATGTGGATAAATCTATAGGTGGAAGAATCAATTATCTGGTTCAAGCAATGGTTCATCGGAAGATATTAAGTTTTCCACCCATTGCTTTGTCCCCTTTAGAAAAGGAAAAAGGAGACAAACCTCACCCACATGGGGGAAGCCAGGAGCAGCTGCCCCTCCCCAATCAAATAAATAAAAACACTTTACTGTATTTTTACTGCGCTGGTTAGGAGGGTTGGTGGGATATATTGTTTAAAAATGTTCTGAAGTGTTAGATGTATATTTCTATTTTTTTCCCTTTTACCTTCATGCCTGCAGCTGACTTTTCCTCCAGCTCCTCTTCTCCCTTCGTCAGGCAAAGTTTCCTCCTCCTTTTTTAGAGCAGGAATTCAGACCTAAGAAATATCAATAATGTCCATTATTTTCCCCAGAAGGGAAAGAGGGGTCCCCCTCCAAGCAGACCTCGAATATGTCCAGCCCAGATTGCAGTGGGAGAAAGAATCCAGTGGGAAAGGAGGAGCCAGCAGGCGACCAACGGGAAGAAATGGGCTTTCCCCCGTTTCTTCTTTCTGAAGCCCTTTCTCAAGAATCATATAATTTATTATTATTAATATTACTATTATTATTATGGTGCATCCAGCTGGAAGGGACCCCAAGGGTCATCCAGTCCAACCCGCCGCAAGGCAGGAATCTGCGAAGGAACCACAAGGGTTCATTTCATAAAGATAATAATAATAATAATAAGTGGAGGAATTGGGATCTGGAGGAATGAGCTGGTTCCAAAACCACTGCTTCAAGCAGTGCTTCATCTGCACAATCCATTGTTCAGGTACAGTTTTCAATACATTAAAGGCGGCCTGAGGGGGAAAGCAATGGAGATCTGCACTTTATTTTATATAAAGAATCAATGATTATTCTTATCACAGCCAGTTCCTCTGGAGTTGCTTCTCCCCCCAATTCAAATAAATAAAAATACTATACTGTTAAGGCTTAGGGGGGAAGAGGCCGTGTGATTAATAACAACAACAACAACAACAACAACAACAATAATTTAACATTTAATGATACTCATAATTTATTACTCTTTCCCAGCCACCAGCAGGATATTTTTAAAAAACGAGAAAACATCATATACTCCACACTTCCCTCACCCTTTTATAAGAATAAGCATGATAATTGCGGGCAAGTTTGGGGATGGGATGATAATAATAATAATAATAATAATAATAATAATAATAATAATAATAGTAAGGCTTTCCTTGGCCCACAATCCCTTCCTGGAGTCCCTTTTTGAGGGGAAAAGAGCTTTGGAAGGGAGGAAAGTGGCAAAGGAGGGGAGTTGAGAGGATTTTTACAGCTGCCAAGTGGAAAGGATACATTCAGGCATCAGATTTGTCATTTCCGCAACAGTTTCCAAGATACAGTGGGAATAAATAAAAAAACTATGCTGTTAAGGCCATGTCCCCCTTGGGTGGGCGGGGTTTATAATAATTATAATAATAATAATTTAACATCTAATGATAATAATAATGTACTGCTTTTTCCCAGCCACCAACAGAATATGAAAAAGGAGTCCAAAAGGCGCGGGAAACAGCTGGGAGGAGAAAAAGCGGGAAAGGGCTGGCCCCGCCCACAGCCCGGCCTGGGATTGGCCCAAAGGCCCACCTATCCTCGCCAAGATTGGATGGAGCGAGGGAGTTGCTAGGGCGGCCATTTTGGAGGAGGGCAAGGGGACTGGAAAGAGGGAGGGGAAAGAAAGGGCGGAAGAGGCAGCAGAGGCGCCATGTTGGTTGAGGGCAGCGGGGCCTAGACTAGATTTCTGCATTTCAGGGGTCACACTACATACCTCTTGTGGTCCCTGCAGAGAAGGAAGGCTGGAGGGACCCCCCCCAAAAAAAAAATCCCTTCTGGGAGGGGTCCCAACAGTGCATGAGGGGCCTGGTTAGGGTTAGACATAGATAGGGAAATAAAGAGTGCCCTCCTGTGGCCAATGCTGGAATAGCCCTCAATGGGAAAATAAACAGTGCCCTCCTGTGGCCAGTACTGGAATAGCCCTCAATGGGAAAATAAACAGTGCCCTCCTGTGGCCAGGACTGGAATAGACCTCAATAGGAAAATAAACAGTGCCCTCCTGTGGCCAGGACTGGAATAGACCTGAATGGGAAAATAAACAGTGCCCTCCTGTGGCCAAATACTGGAATAGACCTCAATGGGAAAATAAACAGTGCCCTCCTGTGGCCAGTACTGGAATAGCCCTCAATGGGAAAATAAACAGTGCCCTCCTGTGGCCAGGACTGGAATAGACCTCAATAGGAAAATAAACAGTGCCCTCCTGTGGCCAGGACTGGAATAGACCTGAATGGGAAAATAAACAGTGCCCTCCTGTGGCCAATGCTGGAATAGCCCTCAATAGGAAAATAAACAGTGCCCTCCTGTGGCCAGTACTGGAATAACCCTCAATGGGAAAATAAACAGTGCCCTCCTGTGGCCAGTACTGGAATAACCCTCAATGGGAAAATAAACAGTGCCCTCCTGTGGCCAATGCTGGAATAGCCCTCAATAGGAAAATAAACAGTGCCCTCCTGTGGCCAGTACTGGAATAGACCTCAATGGGAAAATAAACAGTGCCCTCCTGTGGCCAATGCTGGAATAGCCCTCAATAGGAAAATAAACAGTGCCCTCCTGTGGCCAATGCTGGAATAGACCTCAATGGGAAAATAAACAGTGCCCTCCTGTGGCCAGTACTGGAATAGACCTCAATGGGAAAATAAACAGTGCCCTCCTGTGGCCAGTACTGGAATAACCCTCAATAGGAAAATAAACAGTGCCCTCCTGTGGCCAGTACTGGAATAGACCTCAATGGGAAAATAAACAGTGCCCTCCTGTGGCCAGTACTGGAATAGACCTCAATAGGAAAATAAACAGTGCCCTCCTGTGGCCAGTACTGGAATAGCCCTCAATGGGAAAATAAACAGTGCCCTCCTGTGGCCAGTACTGGAATAACCCTCAATAGGAAAATAAACAGTGCCCTCCTGTGGCCAGTACTGGAATAGACCTCAATGGGAAAATAAACAGTGCCCTCCTGTGGCCAGTACTGGAATAGACCTCAATGGGAAAATAAACAGTGCCCTCCTGTGGCCTGTACTGGAATAGCCCTCAATGGGAAAATAAACAGTGCCCTCCTGTGGCCAGTACTGGAATAGACCTCAATAGGAAAATAAACAGTGCCCTCCTGTGGCCAATGCTGGAATAACCCTCAATGGGAAAATAAACAGTGCCCTCCTGTGGCCAGTACTGGAATAACCCTCAATAGGAAAATAAACAGTGCCCTCCTGTGGCCTGTACTGGAATAGACCTCAATGGGAAAATAAACAGTGCCCTCCTGTGGCCAGTACTGGAATAGACCTCAATAGGAAAATAGACAGTGCCTTCCTGTGGCCAATGCTGGAATAGCCCTCAATAGGAAAATAAACAGTGCCCTCCTGTGGCCAATGCTGGAATAGCCCTCAATGGGAAAATAAACAGTGCCCTCCTGTGGCCAGTACTGGAATAGACCTCAATAGGAAAATAAACAGTGCCCTCCTGTGGCCAATGCTGGAATAACCCTCAATGGGAAAATAAACAGTGCCCTCCTGTGGCCAGTACTGGAATAACCCTCAATGGGAAAATAAACAGTGCCCTCCTGTGGCCAGTACTGGAATAACCCTCAATGGGAAAATAAACAGTGCCCTCCTGTGGCCAATGCTGGAATAGCCCTCAATAGGAAAATAAACAGTGCCCTCCTGTGGCCAGTACTGGAATAGACCTCAATGGGAAAATAAACAGTGCCCTCCTGTGGCCAATGCTGGAATAGCCCTCAATAGGAAAATAAACAGTGCCCTCCTGTGGCCAATGCTGGAATAGACCTCAATGGGAAAATAAACAGTGCCCTCCTGTGGCCAGTACTGGAATAGACCTCAATGGAAAAATAAACAGTGCCCTCCTGTGGCCAGTACTGGAATAACCCTCAATAGGAAAATAAACAGTGCCCTCCTGTGGCCAGTACTGGAATAGACCTCAATGGGAAAATAAACAGTGCCCTCCTGTGGCCAATGCTGGAATAGCCCTCAATAGGAAAATAAACAGTGCCCTCCTGTGGCCAATGCTGGAATAGCCCTCAATAGGAAAATAAACAGTGCCCTCCTGTGGCCTGTACTGGAATAGCCCTCAATGGGAAAATAAACAGTGCCCTCCTGTGGCCAGTACTGGAATAGACCTCAATAGGAAAATAAACAGTGCCCTCCTGTGGCCAATGCTGGAATAACCCTCAATGGGAAAATAAACAGTGCCCTCCTGTGGCCAGTACTGGAATAACCCTCAATAGGAAAATAAACAGTGCCCTCCTGTGGCCAGTACTGGAATAGACCTCAATGGGAAAATAAACAGTGCCCTCCTGTGGCCAGTACTGGAATAGACCTCAATGGGAAAATAAACAGTGCCCTCCTGTGGCCAATGCTGGAATAGCCCTCAATAGGAAAATAAACAGTGCCCTCCTGTGGCCTGTACTGGAATAGCCCTCAATGGGAAAATAAACAGTGCCCTCCTGTGGCCAGTACTGGAATAGACCTCAATAGGAAAATAAACAGTGCCCTCCTGTGGCCAATGCTGGAATAACCCTCAATGGGAAAATAAACAGTGCCCTCCTGTGGCCAGTACTGGAATAACCCTCAATAGGAAAATAAACAGTGCCCTCCTGTGGCCAGTACTGGAATAGACCTCAATAGGAAAATAAACAGTGCCCTCCTGTGGCCAATGCTGGAATAACCCTCAATGGGAAAATAAACAGTGCCCTCCTGTGGCCAGTACTGGAATAACCCTCAATGGGAAAATAAACAGTGCCCTCCTGTGGCCAATGCTGGAATAGCCCTCAATAGGAAAATAAACAGTGCCCTCCTGTGGCCTGTACTGGAATAGACCTCAATGGGAAAATAAACAGTGCCCTCCTGTGGCCAGTACTGGAATAGACCTCAATGGGAAAATAAACAGTGCCCTCCTGTGGCCAATGCTGGAATAGCCCTCAATAGGAAAATAAACAGTGCCCTCCTGTGGCCTGTACTGGAATAGCCCTCAATGGGAAAATAAACAGTGCCCTCCTGTGGCCAGTACTGGAATAGACCTCAATAGGAAAATAAACAGTGCCCTCCTGTGGCCAATGCTGGAATAACCCTCAATGGGAAAATAAACAGTGCCCTCCTGTGGCCAGTACTGGAATAACCCTCAATAGGAAAATAAACAGTGCCCTCCTGTGGCCAGTACTGGAATAGACCTCAATAGGAAAATAAACAGTGCCCTCCTGTGGCCAATGCTGGAATAACCCTCAATGGGAAAATAAACAGTGCCCTCCTGTGGCCAGGACTGGAATAACCCTCAATGGGAAAATAAACAGTGCCCTCCTGTGGCCAGTACTGGAATAGACCTCAATGGGAAAATAAACAGTGCCCTCCTGTGGCCAGTACTGGAATAGACCTCAATGGGAAAATAAACAGTGCCCTCCTGTGGCCAATGCTGGAATAGCCCTCAATAGGAAAATAAACAGTGCCCTCCTGTGGCCAGGACTGGAATAACCCTCAATGGGAAAATAAACAGTGCCCTCCTGTGGCCAATGCTGGAATAGCCCTCAATAGGAAAATAAACAGTGCCCTCCTGTGGCCTGTACTGGAATAGACCTCAATGGGAAAATAAACAGTGCCCTCCTGTGGCCAGTACTGGAATAGACCTCAATGGGAAAATAAACAGTGCCCTCCTGTGGCCAATGCTGGAATAGCCCTCAATAGGAAAATAAACAGTGCCCTCCTGTGGCCAGTACTGGAATAACCCTCAATGGGAAAATAAACAGTGCCCTCCTGTGGCCAGTACTGGAATAGCCCTCAATAGGAAAATAAACAGTGCCCTCCTGTGGCCAATGCTGGAATAGCCCTCAATAGGAAAATAAACAGTGCCCTCCTGTGGCCAGTACTGGAATAACCCTCAATGGGAAAATAAACAGTGCCCTCCTGTGGCCAGTACTGGAATAGCCCTCAATAGGAAAATAAACAGTGCCCTCCTGTGGCCAATGCTGGAATAGCCCTCAATAGGAAAATAAACAGTGCCCTCCTGTGGCCTGTACTGGAATAGACCTCAATGGGAAAATAAACAGTGCCCTCCTGTGGCCAGGACTGGAATAGACTTCAATGGGAAAATAAACAGTGCCCTCCTGTGGCCAGGACTGGAATAGACTTCAATGGGAAAATAAACAGTGCCCTCCTGTGGCCAGGACTGGAATAGACTTCAATGGGAAAATAAACAGTGCCCTCCTGTGGCCTGTACTGGAATAGACCTCAATGGGAAAATAAACAGTCCCCTCCTGTGGCCAATGCTGGAATAGCCCTCAATAGGAAAATAAACAGTGCCCTCCTGTGGCCTGTACTGGAATAGACCTCAATGGGAAAATAAACAGTGCCCTCCTGTGGCCAGTACTGGAATAGACCTCAATGGGAAAATAAACAGTGCCCTCCTGTGGCCAATGCTGGAATAGCCCTCAATAGGAAAATAAACAGTGCCCTCCTGTGGCCAGTACTGGAATAACCCTCAATGGGAAAATAAACAGTGCCCTCCTGTGGCCAGTACTGGAATAACCCTCAATGGGAAAATAAACAGTGCCCTCCTGTGGCCAATGCTGGAATAGACCTCAATGGGAAAATAAACAGTGCCCTCCTGTGGCCAGGACTGGAATAGACCTCAATAGGAAAATAAACAGTGCCCTCCTGTGGCCAGGACTGGAATAGACTTCAATGGGAAAATAAACAGTGCCCTCCTGTGGCCAATGCTGGAATAGCCCTCAATAGGAAAATAAACAGTGCCCTCCTGTGGCCAGTACTGGAATAGCCCTCAATAGGAAAATAAACAGTGCCCTCCTGTGGCCAGTACTGGAATAGCCCTCAATGGGAAAATAAACAGTGCCCTCCTGTGGCCAGTACTGGAATAGACCTCAATGGGAAAATAGACAGTGCCTTCCTGTGGCCAATGCTGGAATAGACCTCAATGGGAAAATAAACAGTCCCCTCCTGTGGCCAATGCTGGAATAGACCTCAATGGGAAAATAAACAGTGCCCTCCTGTGGCCAGTACTGGAATAGACATAGATAGGGAAATAAACAGTGCCCTCCTGTGGCCCATGCTGGAATAGACATAGATAGGGAAATAAACAGTGCCCTCCTGTGGCCAATGCTGGAATAGACCTCAATAGGAAAATAAACAGTGCCCTCCTGTGGCCAGTACTGGAATAGACATAGATAGGGAAATAAACAGTGCCCTCCTGTGGCCAATGCTGGAATAGACCTCAATGGGAAAATAAACAGTGCCCTCCTGTGGCCAGTACTGGAATAGACCTCAATAGGAAAATAAACAGTGCCCTCCTGTGGCCAGTACTGGAATAGACCTCAATGGGAAAATAAACAGTGCCCTCCTGTGGCCAATGCTGGAATAGACCTCAATAGGAAAATAAACAGTGCCCTCCTGTGGCCAGTACTGGAATAGACCTCAATAGGAAAATAAACAGTGCCCTCCTGTGGCCAGTACTGGAATAGACATAGATAGGGAAATAAACAGTGCCCTCCTGTGGCCAATGCTGGAATAGACCTCAATGGGAAAATAAACAGTGCCCTCCTGTGGCCTGTACTGGAATAGACCTCAATGGGAAAATAAACAGTGCCCTCCTGTGGCCAGGACTGGAATAGACCTCAATGGGAAAATAAACAGTGCCCTCCTGTGGCCAATGCTGGAATAGACCTCAATAGGAAAATAAACAGTGCCCTCCTGTGGCCAGTACTGGAATAGACCTCAATAGGAAAATAAACAGTGCCCTCCTGTGGCCAGTACTGGAATAGACATAGATAGGGAAATAAACAGTGCCCTCCTGTGGCCAATGCTGGAATAGACCTCAATGGGAAAATAAACAGTGCCCTCCTGTGGCCAGGACTGGAATAGACCTCAGTAGGGAAATAAACAGTGCCCTCCTGTGGCCAATGCTGGAATAGACCTCAATAGGAAAATAAACAGTGCCCTCCTGTGGCCAATACTGGAATAGACCTCAATAGGGAAATAAACAGTGCCCTCCTGTGGCCAATACTGGAATAGACCTCAATAGGAAAATAAACAGTCCCCTCCTGTGGCCAATACTGGAATAGACCTCAATAGGAAAATAAACAGTGCCCTCCTGTGGCCAGTACTGGAATAGACCTCAATGGGAAAATAAACAGTGCCCTCCTGTGGCCAATGCTGGAATAGACCTCAATGGGAAAATAAACAGTGCCCTCCTGTGGCCTGTACTGGAATAGACCTCAATGGGAAAATAAACAGTGCCCTCCTGTGGCCAGGACTGGAATAGACCTCAATGGGAAAATAAACAGTGCCCTCCTGTGGCCAATGCTGGAATAGACCTCAATAGGAAAATAAACAGTGCCCTCCTGTGGCCAGTACTGGAATAGACCTCAATAGGAAAATAAACAGTGCCCTCCTGTGGCCAGTACTGGAATAGACATAGATAGGGAAATAAACAGTGCCCTCCTGTGGCCAATGCTGGAATAGACCTCAATAGGAAAATAAACAGTGCCCTCCTGTGGCCAATGCTGGAATAGACCTCAATGGGAAAATAAACAGTGCCCTCCTGTGGCCAATACTGGAATAGACCTCAATAGGAAAATAAACAGTGCCCTCCTGTGGCCAGGACTGGAATAGACCTCCATAGGAAAATAAACAGCGCCCTCCTGTGGCCAATGCTGGAATAGCCCTCAATGGGAAAATAAACAGCGCCCTCCTGTGGCCAGTACTGGAATAGACCTCAATAGGAAAATAAAGAGTGCCCTCCTGTGGCCAATACTGGAATAGACCTCGATAGGGAAATAAACAGTGCCCTCCTGTGGCCAATACTGGAATAGACATAGATAGGGAAATAAACAGTGTCCCCTTTAGATGGCCTAAGGAGAACAGGAAAAGGAGACAGACCTCACCAACATGGGGGAAGCCAGGAGGTGATGCCCCACCCCAATCAAATAAATAAAATTATTTCACTGTATTTTTACTGTACTGTACTGTGCGTGTTGGGGGGTCGGTGGGATATATCAGGACTGGGGTGGTTTCAAAATGTTCTTATGTGTTGTATGTTAATTTCTATTTTTTTCCCTTTTACCTTCATGGCTTTTCCTCCCGCTCCTCTTCTCCGTTCGTCAGGCGAAGTTTCTTCCTCCTCCTCCTCCTCCTCCTTTTCAGAGCAGGAATGCAGACCTAAGAAAGATCAAGAATGCCCATCATTTTCCCCAGAAGGGAAAGAGGGGTCCCCCGTCCAAGCAGACCTCGAATATGTCCAGCCCAGATTGCAGTGGGAGAAAGAATCCAGGGGGAAAGAAGGAGCCAGCAGGCGACCAACGGGAAGAAATGGGCTTTTATTCTATATTCTTTCTGAAGCCTTTTCCCCAGAATCATATCTTTATTATTATGATTATGATTATGGTGTATTTAGCTGGAAGGGACCCCAAGGGTCATCTAGTCCAACCCGCTGCAAGGCATTCATTTAATAATAATTTAATTTAATTTATTATTGTTATTGTTATTATTATTATTATTATGGTGCATTGAGCCGGAAGGGACCCCAAGGGTCACCCAGTCCAACCCGCTGCAAGGCGTTCATTTAATAATAATTTAATTTATTATTATTATTATTATTATTATTATGGTGCATTTAGCCGGAAGGGACCCCAAGGGTCACCCAGTCTAAGGCAGGAATCTGCGAAGGAACCACAAGGCTTCGTTTCATAATGATAATAATAAATAATCATAATCCGTGGAGGAATTGGGATCTGGAGGAATGAGCTGGCTCCCCAAGCAAGCCGCGCTTCCTCTGCACAATACCCTCTTCAGCTCCCGTTTCCAAGACATTAAATCCCATTTCCAAGACTTGAAAGGCGGCCTGAGGGAGAAAGCAATGGAGATCTGCCCTTGATTTGATCGAAAGAATCCATGGTTCTTCTTCTCCTCCCAGCCCCTTCCTCTGGAGTTGCTTCTCCCCCAATGCCAAGAAATAAAAATACCATCCTGGGAAGGCTGAGGGGGGAAGAGGCCGTGTCCCCCTTGGCTGGCTGTGATTTAGAAGAAGAATAATCATAATCATAATAATAATAATAAGAAGAAGAATTTAACATTCAATGATATTAATAATGGATTGCTATTTTCAAGCCACCAACAGAGCATTTTTTTAAAAAAAGCGGGAAAACATCATCTCCTCCGAACTTCCCTCCCCCTTTGAGCAGAATCACCAGTAGAATTATAATGAGAACCGTTGAAAAAGGGAGGCGAATCCTCATTTATTCTCCTTTCCCACAGAATATTGAAAACGGGACGAAACATACTGTACTGCAAACTCCACCTCGCCTTTTCCCATAATAAAAATAAAAATAAATTGAAATAATCCTTGATGGGAATAAAAAGCGCGCCAAACCTCCCTGGGCGTCCCGGGCGTGGGAAACAGCTGAGGAGAATCAGGTGAGAAACAGCTGGGAGGAGAAAGAGCGGGAAACGCCTGGCCCCGCCCACAGCCCGGCCTGGGATTGGCCCAAAGGCCCACCTATCGCCGCCGAAGGCCCTCAGCCAACATGGCGGCGGGGGCGCCTCTTCTGCCCTTTCTGTTGCCCTGGTCCAAAATGGCCGCCCTAGGAACCTCCTCGCTCAGCGCACGCGCCCAGCAGTCGCAGCAGCAGTGAACTCGGCGGCGATAGGTCGGCCTTCGGGCCAATCCCAGGCCGGGCTGTGGGCGGCGCCAGGCCTTGGGCGCGTGTTCTCCTCAGCGTCTCCGGCGCCATTTTCTCGAAGGAAGCGCGTGAGGTTGGTCGCGTCTGGGAGGCTCTCTCTCTCTCTCTCTCTCTCTCTCTCTCTCTCTCTCTCTCTCTCTCTCTTCTGTGGGGAAAAGGGGGGGAGGGGAAGAAGAAGAAGAAGAAGAAGAAGAAGAAGAAAGGATGGTCCCCATTGCCTTTTTAAATTATTATTATTATTATTATTATTATTATTAGAAAAGGCTGAGGGAAGTTTGTAATATATTACGTTTTGTCGAATTACTTAATATTCTGTCGGGGAAGAAGTGAGGATTATCCTTCATTATTAAATTGTAATCGTTGTTGTAGTGGGTATTCTTCTAAAAGGGTGGGGGAAATCGGTCGTTTTATCGTTTTTTAAAACACTCTTGGTGACTGGGAAAGAGTAACATTATTTTTATCATTAATTTTATTATTATTATTATTATTGTTATTCTAAAAGGGTGAGGGAAGTTTGTAACATACTACGTTTTGTCGAATTATTTAATATTCTGTTGGGGAAGGGGAAGAAATGAGGATTATCCTTCATTATTAAATTGTAATCATTGTTGTAATGGGTATTCTTATAAAAGGGTGGGGGAAATTTGCCGTTTAATCGTTTTTTAAAATACTCTTGGTGACTGGGAAAGAGTAACACATTATTATTATCATTAATTTTATTATTATTATTATTATTGTTATTATAAAAGGGTGAGGGAAGTTTGTAGTGTATGATGTTTTGTCGGTTTTAAAAAAAATATGTTGGTGGATGGGAAATAGCAATACATTATTAATATCATTAAATGTTAAATTATTATTATTATTATTATTATTATTCTAAATCACAGCCACCCAAGGGGGACACGGCCTCTTCCCTCCTAAGCCTTAGCAGTAAACTATTTTTATTTATTTGAATTGGGGGGAGAAGCAACTCCAGAGTAACTGGCTGTGATCATGATAATAATTTATTCTTTATTTAAAATAAAGTCCCGATCTCCATTGCTTTCCCCCTCAGGCCGCCTTTAATGTCTTGGAAACTGCTTGAAGTGGTGCTTTTGTAACCAGCTAATTCCTCCAGATCCCAATTCCTCCACTTATTATTAATATTATTATTATTATTAAATGAACCCTTGTGGTTCCTTTGCAGATTCCTGCCTTGCGGGGGGTTGGACTGGGACCCCTCTTTCCCTTCTTGGGAAAATAATAGACATTATTGATATTTCTTAGGTCTGCTCTGCTGAATTCCTGTTCTGAAAAGGAGGAGGAGGAGGAAACTTCGCGTGATGAAGGGAGAAGAGGAGATGTCGGAAAAGTCATGAAGGTAAAATGGAAGAAATAGAAAGACATATTAACATATAACATATAAGAACATTTAAAAAAAAACCCCACTCCTGATAAATTACACCCACCCAAGTGGGGCTTGGCCTCATCCCCCGTAACCACCACAGTACAATACAGAAAAAATATAGTGAAATAATTTTATTTATTTGATTGGGGTAGACTAGAGCCTCCTGGCTTCTCCTATGCTGGTGAGGTATGTCTCCTTTTCTCTCTTCTTGTTAGGCTATCAGAAGGTGACAAAGCAATGGGTTGGAAACTTAATTTCTGCAGATGAACCATTGCTTGAACCAGGTAATTACGCAAGGCACTGATTTTTCATCTATCGATTTATCCACATAATCCAACCAGAGATCCAAAAGTGGTACATTTGCACATTAAATCTTAAGCTAAATGTTTTGGAAGAGGCATAAATTAAAAAAGAGAATTAATTTGCAAGCAAGCCCAGTGAATTAGAGAGGCAGAGCTGGCTGGTTTGTCTAATGGAGCATCCAAAACCCAGTTTGGGTCTAGAAGACGCAGTTTGCCCTCTCGCCCCGGCCTTAATGGCAACCCTCCATTGCTTTCTGCTTGATTTTTGGAGCAGATACTCTGAATTGAACAGCAGAAGAAGAAATGGGGATCAGCCCCTGCTGTAGTGGCCAGCACTAGAAGCCGTTTGAGTAATTCAGATCAATAAAGTAGGAATATTTAATATTTACAAACCAGCAACTTCACACCAGTTTGGGACACTTGCATCAGCTTGCAATGTTAAGAGAGGGGCTCTAAAGAAAAGCACTTTCTACATTTATGAGTCTTCAGAGGAGGTTCATGGTTTTTCCTTTGCCTGGAGGTTAGCATATCTGCAATCAGCCCGAGAACCTCAGGCAGGACAAAAGGGGATGGCAAGGGGGGCTTCCTGGCGGAACTGAACTTGCAGCTGCAGAAGGGTGGATTCCTGCCTTGTAGCAGGTTGGACTGGATGACCCTTGGGGTCCCTTCCCGATATATACTCACCCACCATCATATGATTCTTTGGAAAGTGCTTCAGAATACAGTTTGGGGGTGGTTGTGTGTGTCAGCCCTTAAAAATCGACTCTGCAATGTGCTCCACAGCAGGGGCGAAGCAAAGATTTAAGACTGTCTCCCGCCATGCACTTAGGCTGGGAGCCCCAATGGCAGGAGACTAAGTGGGCTGAGCCCCTGCAAGAGGGGCCCAAACCAAAAGCCAGTTGAATCATTTACATTGACAAACACTGGCACGTATATATGCGTGTTGGAAATTTGCAGTAGTTTGTAACGTTAAGAGAGGTGTTTTAAAGAAAAGCACTTTGAACACTCCTGAGCATTCCCTTAGAGCAGGCTCATGGTTGTTTCCTTTTCTGGAGGCATAAATGTTCTTAGCAGATGTACAATCCCCCCGAAGGCTTCAGGCCTCCTCCTGACTGTTGAAATGCTCCTGGGGAGACTGTAAGCAGCACCTCCTCTGCTCCCAGTCAGGAAAAGGGGGTGGCAAGGGGTGCTTCATGGCGCAGCTTGCAGGTGCAGTTTAAAGTGCCTTAAAAGTGTCCTTTCATAGGGCAACACTGACAGCACAACCAATGTTGGTGGTTTTTCTCCTGCATATTCCTGCCTTGCAGTGGGCTGGGCTGGATGACCTTTGGGGTCCCTTCCAGATATAGATATATATGCAGCATCATAGGATGTGAGCGCTTAGTATGAGCACCAAGGTTGCAGGGGGATCTCCATAAGAGACGCCTGCATATTCGTAAGAGCTGCAAAATGCCACAGAAAGCAGAACCAGAAAAACATACCTCCCGGTTAGTTGTATGATGGCCAACAACTCCCCCCCCCCAGCCTGCTACTTTATTCTGTCTTGCATAGCAATACAAAAGATGGGTGCTTGTTACATACTCCTCAGTTCATCTGAAAGAAATCAGGCCCGCAGGTTTGCTGTCTTCCTTCATGTCAGATTTTGTGGATCTATTATCACCCATATATTTCGGGCATAAGCCTACCTAGGCATGGAAAACAAAAGGCTGGGAGAAAACGAGGGTGGGCTTCCCTGCACACACTTCAGGGCAGAAGGGGGAGATGGAGAGAATGCTGTGCCTTCTCCTCCCTAATCTGTCTTGCCTACCTAATAATGGCGGACAAAGTCCCACCTTCAGTGCCTTCCTGGAAGAGGAGCAACAGCCATACAGAGAACGGTAGGAGCCAAATTCTCCAGGGATCTTCTGGGTATGGAGGGGTGAGGGTTTTCTTCACCAACACCCGTGTGCAGTGCATACACAACTGTAGAAACGAGTCAGAATAAACAGGCTTCCAAAAAAGTATAGTTTTTCTTTCTACCCTAAATTCCCAAATTCCCCTAACCCTGGGGTCAGGAAGTCAGTTTTGTATTGGGACTGCCCTGCAATGCACACCTGACTATGCTCTGAGGCCGCAGGTGCAGGAAAATCTCTTCATGAGATGTTTTCCCTAATGAAAATGGTATCTCTAGACAGGTGCACAACAACCTGGACAATTTGGGGTTGGAGTAAAGGCCACGGAAAGTAGTTTTTAACTAGGGGTCAAAGGTCAGAAAGAAGAGATGCGGGTGGCGCCGTGGGTTAAACCACAGAGCCTAGGACTTGCCGATCAGAAGGTTGGCAGTTCGAATCCGCGCGATGGGGTGAGCTCCCGTTGCTGGGTCCCTGCTCCTGCCAACCTAGCAGTTCGAAAGCACGTTAAAGTGCAAGGAGATAAATAGGCACCGCTCAGGCAGGAAGGTAAATGGCGTTTCCGTGCTCGGCTCTGGTTCGCCAGAAGCGGCTTAGTCATGCTGGCCCCATGACCCGGAAGATGTGCGCCGGCTAATAAAGTGAGATGTGCACCGCAACCCCAGAGTCGGCCACGACTGGACCTAATGGTCAGGGGTCCCTTTACCTTTGACAAAGGCCAGAAGTTGTAAGTCTAGCGGTTGGGGTTTGGTATGCTTCATGGCGCAACTTGCAGCTGCAGTTTAAAGTGCCTTAAAAGTGCCATTTCATAGGGCAACACTGACAGCACAACCAAGGCTGGTGGTTTTTCTGCTGCATATTCCTGCCTTGCCGTGGGCTGGGCTGGATTACCCTTTGGGGTCCCTTCCAGATATAGATATATATGCAGGATCATATGATTCTTTGGAATGTGGTTTAGAAAGATGAAACAGAAATAGCATTCCTTTAAGTTACGGGATGCAGGTGGCGCTGTGGGTTAAACCACAGAGCCTAGGACTTGGCGATCAGAAGGTTGGCGGTTCGAATCCCCGCGATGGAGCAAGCTCCCTTTGCAGGGTCCTTGCTCCTGCCAACCTAGCAGTTCGAAGTACAAGGAGGTAAATGGGTATTGCTCCGGCGGGATGGTAAACGGCATTTCCATGCGCTGTCCTGGTTCGCCAGAAGCGGCTTAGTCTAGCTGTACGCCGGCTCTGTCGTGCAAGAAAGTGAGATGAGCGTGCAACCCCAGAGTCGTCCGTGACTGGACCTAATGGTCAGGGGTCCCTTTATCTTAGTGCTCCCAGGGAGGATGTAAGCAGCACTTCCTCTGTTTCCAGTCCAGAATAGTGATGGCCATGTTTGCTTCCTGGCTGAACTTGCAGCTGCAGGAGAGGTGGCGATGCCTGAAGTAGCCTTCAAGGTGCCATTTAAGAGAGGAACATTTGCTGCACAACCAAGATGGTAGGGGTTTTCCCCATAAGGGACTCCTGCATGTTCCTGCGATGCAGCAGGTTGGACTGGATGACCTTTGGGGTCCCTTCCAGAGGTTTACATACCATCGTTATTCTTTGGAAAGGGCATCATAAAGAAGAAAGAGAAATACTGTTCCTCAAAGTTAGTTGTATGATGGGAAAGTAGTCTCACTTCCTGTGAGCTCCCTTATTCCTTGCACGTTAATTGGAGCTTGCAGATCCTTTGCCTGTTTTTACACGGACCCTTATTCAGCCCCCCCTCCCCCCGTTATTTCTCAGGGGTCTATGGGCTGTGCTGAATTCCTGCTCCGAAAAGGGGGGAGGAGAAGGAAGGGGGAAGTTTTGCCTGATGGAGGGAGGGAGAAGAGGGGCCCTCATGCTGCTGCATTGTGGGGTGAGAGGGGGAAAGGGGATCTTTTGAGACAAGCCCCAAACAGCTCCTTTAACCAAGCACCTGATTCGCCCAGCAGCGTGGCAGCGAAAGGAAAGAGAAGAAAAAGAGGCAAGGCAGCAGTGGAAAAAGATGGGTTTCCTGCATGGGCTCTGCTTTATTCCTTAAGGCCGAATGCTACTTCTGCCTAAGTCCACTTCCATCCACCGGAAACGCTTCTTAGCAGCAAGGAGCAAAGGGAACGGTGGGAAATACCTAGCTATCTCTCTAAATCGGTAAGACCGCACAGTCGCTACACCTCCCCAAGGCCTGGTCCTTTCCACAGGCGCAGCCTGCCTTCCTCAAAGGTGGATTTCAGCTGAAACAGCTGGTGGAGGTGTCTCTATTCCTATCCTCACACCCGTAACCCTGGGAACCTCCCAGAGAACAGTCTCTATTCTTTGATGGTCAGGGAGATTGCACTTTCCCATGTTCTCCATAAATGGAAACCCTAGCATTTAGTAATGTTTATTAAAAGTTTGGGGGTGTTTGTGTGCGTCAGTCCTTAAAATTCAACTGTGCAAAGATTTAAGCCTGTCCCCCGCTATGCACTTAGGCTGGGAGCCCCAATGGCAGGAGACTAAGTGGGCTGAGCCCCTGCAAGAGGGGCCCAAACCAAAAGCCAGTTGAATCATTTACATTGACAAACACTGGCACGTATATATGCGTGTTGGAAATTTGCAGTAGTTTGTAACGTTAAGAGAGGTGTTTTAAAGAAAAGCACTTTATAGATTCATGAGCATTCTCTTAGACCAGGCTCATGGTTGTTTCGTTTTCTGGAGGCATAAATGTTCTTAGTAGATGTACAATCCCCCCGAAGGCTTCAGGCCTCCTCCTGACTGTTGAAATGCTCCTGGGGAGACTAAGCAGCACCTCCTCCGCTCCCAGTCAGGAAAAGGGGGTGGCAAGGGGAGCTTCATGGCACAACTTGCAGCTGCAGTTTAAAGTGCCTTAAAAGTGCCATTTCATAGGGCAACACTGACTGCACAACCAAGGCTGGTGGTTTTTCTCCTGCATATTCCTGCCTTGCCGTGGGCTGGGCTGGATGACCCTTGGCGTCCTATATATAGATATATATGCAGTATCATATGATTGTTTGGAATGTGCTTCAGTAAGTATAAAAGAAATAGCATTCTTTTAAGTTATGGGATGTAGGTAGCGCTGTGGGTTAAACCACAGAGCCTAGGACTTGGCGATCAGAAAGTTGGGGGTTCGAATCTGTGCGACGGGGTGAGTTCCCTTTGCAGGGTCCTTGTTCCTGCCAACCTGGCAGCTTGAAAGCACGCCAAAGTGGAAGTAGATAAATGGGTAGCGCTTTGGCGGGATGGTAAACGGCATTTCCATGCGCTGCTCTGGTTCACCAGCAGCGTCTTAGTCATGCTGGCCACATGACCCGGAAGCTGTACGCCGGCTCCCTCGACTTGTAAAGCGAGATGAGGGCTACAACCCAAGAGTCGTCCGTGACTGGACCTAATGGTCAGGGGTCCTTTTGCCTTTAACAAAGGTCAGAAGGTGTAAGTCTGCTGGTGTAAGTGCAGGCGTTGGGGTTTGGGTCATTGTTAGGGTCGGGGTTAACGGTCAGGGCCTCCCCTTGACAGCTGAAATGCTCCCAGAGTGGATTTAGGAGAGGTGTGGATCCCTAAACTATACGTAAGTGTCAGAGCTGCCACCCAGTCCCAGCTCACATAGGACCAAGTCCGCCAGCGTTCACTTTATAAGAGTCTTTATTAAGTTACAGGTTTCATTTCCGAACTGCAGCGTGCAGCTCTACACCTTCTGCCCTAGGTCGGCGAAGACCCGTCTGAGTCCCCGCCTCTTGCACACCAGCTTAATACCCTAGCCTTGCTCCACCTCCTTCGCCTCTCCCTACGTCTCTGGGTCCTTCTGCCCCCCTGGGCCTCCTCCCTTCTACTCTCCTCTGACGCTGACCCCCCTGATCCTTCTGCCTCCTTGCGGCGGGCTTTGGGACCTGGCTCACTCTCCGGGCTGCTTACTGCTCCGGCTTCCGCTGCATTTGAACTTGGCGCGCGCGCCCAACTCTCTACTTTCCTCTTAACCGTTGCCTCGCTCTCTGAGGAGGGCGTGACCACCCCTGACTCGTGCCCTCCCTCCTGCTGACAGCCTCCGGAACCCGATGCCTGGCTACCTTCCTCCCTGCTGCTCTCAGTCTTGAGCGTGGGTCCCGACTTCCAGCTGCTGCCGCCCTCAGTTATGAGCGTGGGTCCCGACTTCCAGCTGCTACTCTCTGAATCTCCTCTGTTCCCTTCCTCCTGGGGTGTCCCCCCGGATCCCCCCCTTGCTCTGCTCACTGGGGCTCCCTTTTGGGAGTCCTCTGACTCACTGCTTAGGCTTGGAGATCTCGGGTCGTCATCATCACTCATTTTCCCTTCGGATTCCTCCCCCTCGCTCTCTGCTTCCTCCCTTCTCTGCGTCTCTGCTCCTGAACCCTTGACAGTAAGCAAACTTTAAAGTGCCATTTAAGAGGGCAACATTTGCTGCACAACCAAGGTTGCAGGATGGTTCCCCGTAAGGGACTCCTGCATGTTCCTGCGATGCTGCGGGTTGGGCTGGATGACCCTTGTGGTCCCTTCCAGAGCTTTATATTCCATCATTATTCTTTGGAAAGGGCTTCAGAAACAGAAATAGCGCTCCTTAAAGTTAGCTGTATAATGGGAAAGTCGCCTCACTTCCTGTGAGTTCTCTTATTATTCCTTCATATTAATTGGAGCTTGGCAGATCCTGTGCCTGTTTTTACACAGACCCCTCTTTCAGTTCTGAAAAAAATCTGCTCCCCCTGTTATTTCTCAGGTCTCTATGGGCCGTGCTAAATTCCTGCTCCCAAAAAGGGGGAGGAGAAGGAAGGGGGCGGTTTTGTGGGAGAAAGAGAGGGAGAAGAGCGGCCAGAGGGAGAATGGGGATCTTTTGAGAGAAGATCCATACAGCTCCTTTAACCAAACACCTGATTCGCTTAGCAGCGTGGCAGCGAAAGGAATGAGAGGAAAAAGAGGCAAGTCAGCAGTGGAAAAAGAAGGGTTTACTGCATGGGCTCTGCTTCCACTTCCATCCACCGGAAACGCTTCTTAGCAGCAAGGAGCAAAGGGAACCGTGGGAAATACCTAGCTATCTCTCTAAATCGGTAAGACCGTTAGTCCTTTCCAGAGGTGCTGCCTGCCTCTCCAAAGGTGGATTTCAGCTCAAACAGTTGGTGGAGGTGTCTCTTTTCCTACCCTCACACCCGTAACGCTGGCAAGTCTCTATTCTTCGATGTTCAGGGAGATTGCACTTTCCCACGGTCTTTCCAAAAATGGAAACCCTAGCATTTAGTAATGTCTTAATAAAGTTTGGGTTGTGTTTGTGTGTGTCAGCCCTTAATATTCAACTGTGCAAAGATTTCAGCTTGTCCCCCACCATGCACTTAGGCTGGGAGCCCCAATGGCACAAGACTAAGTGGGCTGAGCCCCTGCAACAGGCGCCAAAACCAAAAGCCAGTCGAATCATTTACATCGACAAACACTGGCACGTATATATGCGTGTTGGAAATTTGCAGCATTTTCTAATGTTAAGAGAGGTGTTTTAAACAAAAAACACTTTATATACTCATGAGCATTCCCTTAGAGCAGGCTCATGGTTGTTTCCTTTTCTGGAGGTATAAATGTTGTTAGCAGATGTACAATCCCCCCGAAGGCTTCAGGCCTCCTCCTGACTGTTGAAAAGCTCCTGGGGAGACTGTAAGCAGCACCTCCTCCGCTCCCTGTCAGGAAAAGGGGGTGGCAAGGGGTGCTTCATGGCGCAACTTGCAGCTGCAGTTTGAAGTGCCTTAAAAGTGCCATTTCATAGGGCAACACTGATGGCACAACGAAGGCTGGTTGGTGGTGGTTCTGTATATTTCTGCCTTGCCGTGGGCTGGGCTGGATGACCTTTGGGGTCCCTTCCAGATATAGATATATATGCAGCATCATATGATTCTTGGGAATGTGCTTGAGAAAGAAGAAACAAGTTTGTGGAGTAAACCATGAAGTACAAATAATGGGTGCCTCTTTTAGACCCCTACTCTTTCAGTTCATCTGAAAGAAATTGGGCTCTCTGATAATTCTCTGTGCTTCGTCCCTTAATGTTAGATTTTGTGGATTTATTACCACCCTTATGTTTTGGGCACAAGCCTACTTATGCATGGTGGGGGAAAACGAGGGATTCTGAAATGAGTGGGCTTCACTGCGCACACTTCAGGGCAGAAGGGGGAGATGGAGAGAACGCTCTGCCTTCTCCCCCCTAATCTGTCTTCACTCCCTAATCATGACAGAAAAGGTCCCACCTTCAGCACCTGCCCGGAAGAGGAGCAGCAGCCATACAGAGACCGGTAGGAGCCAAATTGTCTTGAAATCTTCTGGGTTTGAGGGGGTGAGCGTTGGGATGGGACTCCTGTCTCCTGCACTTGCACCAGGATCAGTCTGGTTTCCTTCACCAACATCAGTGTCAGAATAAACAGGCTTCCAAAAAATTATAGTCTTTATCCCCTAACCCTAATTCCCCTAAGCCCCGGGTCAGGAAGGCAGTTTTGTTTTGGGATGCCCTGCAAGGAATACCTGAGGCTGCAGGTGGGGAAAAATCTCTTCATGGGATGTTTTCTCTAATGAAAATGGTACTTCTAGCCAGATGCAAAACAAGCTGGACAATTTGTGGTTGGAGTAGCGAGGGCCATAGAAAGTCTAGTTTTTAACCAGTGGCCAAAGGTCAGAAAATAGGGACGCCGGTGGCTCTGTGCGTTAAAGCACAGATCCTAGGACTTGCAGATCAGAAGGTTGGTGGTTTGAATCCCTGCCATGGCGTGAGCTCCTGTTGCTGGGTCCCTGCTCCTGCCAGCCTAGCAGTTTGAAAGCATTTCTGTGCACTGCTTTGGTTCGCCAGAAGTGGTTTAGTCATGTTGGCCTCATGACCCGGAAGATGTGCGCCGGCCAATAAAGTGAGATGTGCACCGCAACCCCAGAGTTGGATATAACTGTACCTAATGGTCAGGGGTCCCTTTACCTTTGACAAAAGTCAGAAGTAAGTCTGCTGTTGTAAGTGTAGGTCTTGGGGTTTGGGTCATTGTTAGGGTTGGGGTTAGGCTTCGGGGTCAGGGTCAGGGCCTCCCCTTGACTGCTGAAATGCTCCCAGGGAGGATGTAAGCAGCACTTCCTCTGTTTCCAGTCAGGAAAAGGGGGTGGCAAGGGGTGCTTCATGGCGCAACTTGCAGGTGTAGTTTAAAGTTCCTTAAAAGTGCCATTTCATAGGGCAACACTGACAGCACAACCAAGGCTGGTGGTTCTTCTGCATATTCCTGCCTTGCAGGGGGTTAGGGCAAGGAGTTTGGGGTTACGGTTATGGGTCAGGGTGAGGGTCTTCCTCTGACAGTTGAAATGCTCCCAGGGAGGATGCAAGCAGCACCTCCTCTGTTTCCAGTCAAGAATAGTGCATAGCCATGTTTGCTTCTTGGCTGAACTTGCAGCTGCAGGAGAGGTGTGCCATTTAAGAGGGCGAGATTTGCTGCACAACCAAGGTTGCAGGATTGTTCCCCATAAGGGACTCCTGCATGTTCCTGCCATGCAGTGGGTTGGGCTGGATGACCCTTGGGGTCCCTTCCAGAGGTTTATATACCATCATTATTCTTTGGAAAGGGCATCATAAAGAAGAAAGAGAAATAGTGTTAAATGTTCTTAGCAGATGTACAATCCCCCCGAAGGCTTCAGGCCTCCTCCTGACTGTTGAAATGCTCCTGGGGAGACTGTAAGCAGCACCTCCTCCGCTCCCAGTCAGCAAAATGGGGTGGCAGGGTGTGCTTCATGGCGCAACTTGCAGCTGCAGTTTAAAGTGCCTTAAAAGTGTCATTTCATAGGGCAA
Organism: Podarcis vaucheri; assembly: GCF_965113315.1. Taxonomy (NCBI): domain Eukaryota; kingdom Metazoa; phylum Chordata; class Lepidosauria; order Squamata; family Lacertidae; genus Podarcis; species Podarcis vaucheri. Next base: position 52,792,659 of record NC_138758.1, read on the forward strand.
CACTGACAGCACAACCAAGGCTGGTGGTTTTTCTCCTGCATATTCCTGCCTTGCCGTGGGCTGGGCTGGATGACCCTTTGGGTCCCTTCTAGACATAGATATTTATGTAGCGTCATATTCTTTGGAATGTGCTTCAGAAAGAAGAAACTGGGAAACATAAATTTCCAGTCAATTGTATGATGGCCAAGTAATTCCCCTTCCCTGCTAGCTGCTTTATTTTGCCTGTTTTATACTCTTGCTCTTTCAGTTCATCTGAAAGAAATCAGGCCTACTGATACTTCTCTGTATGGGCTGTGCATTGTTCGTTAGTGTAATCGGGCACAAGCCTGGTTAGGTATGGAAAGGGTGGGCGAAAACGAGGGATTCTGAAGTGAGTGGTCTTCCTTGCGCACACTTCCAGGCAGAAGGGGGAGATGGAGGAAATGCTCTGCCTCCCCCCCCCAACTAATCAGATTGGACAAGGTCTTCATCCCACCTTCAGCGCCTGTCTGGAAGAGGAGCAGCACCCATATTGAGAACGGTAGGAGCCAAATTGTCTTGGGATCTTCTGGGTTTGAGTGGGTGAGCGTTTGCACAGGACCCCTGTCTCCTAAAGTAGTGAGCTTTTGCCAGGATTGGGCTGTGGTTTTCTTCAACACCAGTGCGCAGCTGCATGTGCAGTTGTAGAAACGAGTCAGAATAAACAGGCTTCCCAAAAAGTATAGTCTTTATACCCTAACCCTAACCCTTACCCTTTGGGTCAGGAAGGCAGTTTTGTTTTGGGAGTGCCCTGCAATGCACACCTGAGTCTGCAGGCGCAGAAAAATTATGATAATTTGGGGTAGAAGTAATAAAGGACATGCAAAGTCTAGTTTTTAACTAGGGGCCAAAGGTCAGAAAGAAGGGACGCAGGTGGCAGTGTGGGTTAAATTGTGTGGTGCTCTGGTTTGCCTTAAGCGGATTGGTCATGCTGGCCCCATGACCCGGAAGTTGTGCGCCGGCCAATAAAGTGAGATGAGCGCCACAATCGCAGAGTCTGCCACGACTGGACCTAATGGTCTGGGGTCCTTTTACCTTTCACAAAGGTCAGAAGTTGTAAGTCTGCTGCTGTAAGTCTGTGTGTTAAGATTTGGCTCATGTTTAGGGTTGGGGTTAGGGAGAGGCTTGGGGTTAGGCTTCGGGGTCAGGGTCAGGGCCTCCCCTTGACTGTCAAACTGCTCCCATGAAGGATGTAAGCAGCCCTTACTTTGCTTCTAGACAAGAATCATGGGTGGCGATGTTGGCTTCTTGGCTGAACTTGCAGCTGCAGGAGAGGTGTGCCATTTAATAGGGCAAGATTTGCTGCACAACCAAGTTTGCAGGATTGTTCCCCATAAGGGACTCCTGCATGTTCCTGCCATGCAGCGGGTTGGGCTGGATGACCCTTGGAGTCCATTCCAGCAGGTTTATATTCCATCATTATTCTTTGGAAAGGGCTTCAGAAAGAAGAAAGAGAAATAGCGTTAAATGTTCTTAGCAGATGTACAATCCCCCCGAAGGCTTCAGGCCTCCTCCTGACTGTTGAAATGCTCCTGGGGAGACTGTAAGCAGCACCTCCTCCGCTCCCAGTCAGGAAAAGGGGGTGGCAGGGTGTGCTTCATGGCACAACTTGCAGCTGCAGTTTAAAGTGCCTTAGCAGTGAC